>NC_042518.1:4087919-4389550 GCF_900963305.1 Echeneis naucrates
ACTGAAGAATGGTGGAGTGCAGCTCGGACGCAGACTGGTGTCTGTTCAGTTTTTGAGAGCTGAGAGAAAGAGAGAGGGAGGAAGGTCAACCACTCCACACATACACACACACACCCTGCGGGGAAGATGTACACACTATTTTCTAACACATCTGAGACACCCAATGAGCCAGCGTCGGGGAAGCAGATGTGGAGGCCCAGCAGTGTGGGCGTTTTGAGGAGGCGACGTGGGAGGAATGGCACCCGGAGAATAACCAAGAGAAGATATGATTTCCAGGAGTAGAAGACCGCTTTTTTGGGAATTCAAAGAGGAATACGATGGACTGTGTCATCTGTCATGTCTGTTTGCGCTGGTTGCTAAACCGCAGACTCTAATTATATCTCCACTGTCCCCTGTCAGCGCCGTCCTCCGCCCTCCTGTACTCACATACTCTGTCACACTCGCGCTCAACTCGCCTTCTCTCTGTCCTGCTCTCACTTTCTCACACATACTGTCATACTTACACTGTAGAGCACGTAATCAATCCAACACTCATTCCATTCCGTAGATAAACAGACTCTCCTACTGTGCTAGGAAGGCAGTGAGCCAACTCTTGTCTGTGATTTTATTCTTCTTTTTTAGCATTTTAGAATTTTTTTCAGATGAGTTTAGAGCACTTTTCTTATCGCATGTTTATTTGGAGCTTTCAGGATCCAGCAGAACTCCCTATGATCATTTTTTTCCCCTCTCTTCACATGACTTCTTTGATCTTGTTTGAAAATGTACATTTGAGACATTAGATAAATAAGCTGAAATATAATTGACCCAGTGTTGGGGCTCTGTCATATTAATTTTAACCATGGGGACCCCCCCCCCCCCACCCCACCCCACTCATGTCAGAGGAACAAACACAGTTAATGCTATTCATTTTAATGTGGGTGGATCAGCTTGTATGCTCACTACATTTCCTTTTCTGACAGCGAGTGTTGTGGTGTTGGTATGAGAGGGTGATGAGGGAACATAGATAAGGGGAATCTGACCGAGACATTAAAGTGACTACAGGATTTCAAAAATACCAAGTCAATTTAGTCAGTGTTTCCAAGTGTCCTACTTTTCACAAACGAGCACACACTGACTTGGGTCACAAGATAGCAAGCGGGAGAGGAAGATGGAGAGAGCGCCACATAAACAGGCGACTCAGTTGTTGCTAAAGAGAAAAAGCAAAAGCTAAACTACGTGCATCCTGAAAAACAAAGTAAAGGCTCAAAGTGCAAAACTCCAATTGTAGCTCCTTAGAGTCTCAGTAATAAAACCATATGATATTTAACCGGCTAAATCTGTGGATGGCTTAAACATTACGTCCCCAGTTCCCACAAAGTGATGACCTAGAAAGTTAATCTTTTCCAAGCAGACACAACCTCAGAGCCGCTAGTGTTGTGGTCTCCACAATGCTGCTCTGTGTTAGTTGCTCTGTGCGGGAGGGGAAAAAAAAGCATAATCTTTTGTCTACAAAGAGTCAAAATACATCACCTCTGGTATGAAAAATGCTTTGAAATTCACTGTGCTTAACATATTGAAGTCATTTACAAGTGAATGAAGCAGTTAAGCGCAGTGCCCAGAGAAAACCTCCTGACCATCAGCTGATGCTGAGGCGCAAGAAAAGCATAGAGCCAGCAAACAGAGGAGCAAAATCGGGAGGGGGGGGGGGTGATGTGAAGAAAGTAAAGGAGAGAAAGAAGAGAGAGTGTCCGTAAACTCTAATTTGAGAGGCGAAGTTCGCCTGTACGGATGATTCCTAATAAGGCTGCAACTGGCAGTCTCAAGACTCTGTCCTGGAATTAGCTGCCAGGAAACTTTCCCCTGTAACTCCTCTTCTCTGAAGGCTAAGAACAGAAACAAACATACAATCTGCGACTGTGACCCGCCGCTCTTCCAAAAATGAAGGATAAAATTAGAGATGGAAGCATGACGGCGAAGGAGTGAATGAAAGTTCAACCATTTCTGACTGCGAGTTGCTCAGATTACACGCTCGGGTTTGGTGTGACATACGTCCATATGAACGCCGATTTGTGGGCGTTCTCAATCACGTTTTATTAACGTCCCTGTTGTTACTTATGCTTGAAAAGGAAGATTTATTTCCGAAATATTTCATGTGCTCATTTCTAATGTCACCCTGTATCTGTCTCTGCAGGTGAGAGTTGGTGGTTGACTGTTTGAATACCAGCCACAGGCTCATTATGGCTCAGGTGCTGCATATGGACCCCGGCTTCCCAGGTCCAGCTTCTGCTTATTTTTACTAATAATAATGAAGATATTTTAGAGCGATTCATTCTTTTTGTTTGGATTTAAAATGTCAGAAAGCTTAGGACTCATGGAGCAGTTTTGATACAGCACTCAGGGGGCCACGATCCGACTTTAAGCCTAATTTTGTGATTGTGTCAGAGTACGTAGATAAATACACAGTGGCCCAGGGTTTGTGTGATTGTCTGAAGTCTGAGCCCAAGATTAGATTCAGCTTTACATTTGTTTAAAGTTGGTTTCCTTCCCCCTCAGGAAAACTCAACCCGCCCGCTCCCCCTTCCCTGCACGGCAAAGAGCAGGAGGCGCCCTACTCAGTGGAGACCCCCTATGGCTACCGTCTGGACCTGGACTTCCTCAAGTATGTTAACGACATCGAGAAGGGAAACACAATCAAGAAGGTTCCTATCCAACGCCGGCCGCGTTATGGCTCCCTGCCCCGTGGATATGGCTATGCCGGGTCCTGGTGGACGTCCACGGAGTCCCTGTGCTCGAACACCAGCATGGACAGCCGCCACTCCTCCTTCTCCTACTGTGCTCCGGGCTACCACACGTCTCAAAGACCCAGCTTCAGCACTGCCCGGGTGGAGAGGACCCTGATGGATGCACGCAGGAAGCTGGAAGAGGAGAAAGAGGGGCGTAGATTCTCCAACCTGGGCAGCATGCACAGCAGTGTGGCAGGCTCTAACACCTCCATCAGCAGCGCGCACAGCTTCAACCGAGCCCACGGTGGAGGAGGATCCTTCACCCCCATGAGCTCCGGCCTTTCCACTCCAGTGACTCCGACCCCAGCCCACCTTCAGCATGTCAGGGAGCAGATGGCAGCAGCCCTCAGGAAGATAAAGGAGCTCGAGGAGCAGGTGAAGACTATCCCTGTGCTCCAGGTTAAAATCTCTGTGCTGCAGGAGGAGAAACGGCAACTCAGCGTCCAGCTGAAGAGTCAAAAGTTCCTGGGCCACACTCTGGGTTTCAACCGCGGTCGGCCCCGAGGGGAGCTCTACATAGACATCCCTGAGGAGGAGCTGAGCGCTGGAGCTAAGAGCAGCAACAAGTCAGCAGAGCCGCTGTCTCCTACCACACCTGAGGGCTCCAAACAAGACTCAGGGTGTGAGATCGAGGACACAGTGATCATTGGCGGAGCCCGACCTGATGCAAAGCGGGAGGTGCGTACCATTGGAGTTGGGCCAGAGGAATCGAGTGGCAGTCGTCAGGTGGGAGTCGGCGTCCGGGAGGAGGACCTGGGTCTGCTGCCAGAGACCAAGGCTCTTCGGAATCAAGTGGGTCAGCTTGAAGGAAAGTTAAAAAGGACAATGCAGGAGCTGCAGGCTGCACAGCAGCAGGTAGCAACAGTTCAGAAAACTCCACAGGCAGAGCATCCTGTCATGGCTACCAACATGGGCTGGCAGGAGCCAAAAGGCTGCAGCCTGCACACTCTGGTCAGCTTCACGCAGCAGCCCGAACAGAGGCAACAGAGGACTGTGGGAATCCAGGTGTACACATCAGAGCAGTCTACTGTGGTGGAGGTGGGCACGCTGGTCCGAGCAGAGACCTGCAGCCCCCCATCTATTCACCCAGCCGCTGGAGCTTTGGAAGGCCACCACAGAGGACCAGCTGAAGGTCTGGATCCAGCTGGTAGTGTTTATAGCCTGAACAGTCTGAAGGCAACAGGCCTTTAACAAATATATGAGGTGCAGCGTTTGTTGATATTTTCTGTTGTATTTCAATTTAAAGTATAAACTTTAAAAAGCTCCCACTGAGCTGAATCAGCATGTTTTACACACTAAGACTAAAGAATAGAAAACATTTCTCCCAGATTAGAGTGATTGTGTTGGTTTGGACAAGACTGTACAGGTGTAGCAAATCAACTGGCCAGTGTGAACTAATGAGCATTTTCTCGGTTATTTAGGTATTTGATTAGTTGACATCTTCTCTCTGTCACAGACACTCCAGTTGAGTTGCCAATTGCCGTCAGCTCCAAACAGGTACGCGACGTCCTAAAGAGCGAGCTGTCCACCTCGGTACCAGTAGCTACCCCAGCTGTCGCTGTAGGCACGTCTGATAATCACGTTCGTTTGATGCCCCCTAAAGAAGGAGCCATCCAATCACAAGAAGGCTCTAAGACAGGTGACACTGCTCAAAACACACCTTAACTATCAGCAGGCCTGTTTTAGTTGAACAACGTGGTGTGATTTGGACAGATGAATGATTATGTTGTTGGTTGTTTTATTTTTTTACAGCCTCATCTCCTCAGTCTCTGAGGTCCATAATGAAGCGGAAAGCAGACGGTGAACCAAGCTCTCCCTCCACTAAGAAAAACCTACAGTTCATTGGAGTCAATGGAGGGTAAGTGTCAGTGAGTGGGGTCATTTCCATCCACTGGTTGTTCTGCCAGCCTTCCCAGATGGGGGGGGTGGTGGGGTGGTTCCTCACTAGTTGGAAGACAGTCGTGAATGTTCTCGTTCTTATCTCGCAGTTACGAAACCACATCATCAGACGATAGCAGCAGTGAGAGTTCAGACGAGGGAAGTGACTCCAGTGAATACCACGAAGCCAGAGAAAAACTACCAGAATCTACAGTCCTGCACCAGCAAGCAGCCCACACTGATGTTTCCCAGCACCCAGAAAACAACAGCGTACCTCAGCCAGCAACTGCCAAACTACCAGCCGTCATTCCAGAAGCACAGCGGAGTCCCAGCCATCCTGTGGACACGAGACTGCCAGACAACGTGTCCCAATCACCAGCAACTGATAACATCTCACAACCAGCAGCCTCAGACCCCACGCTAATCACTTCATATCCAGCAACTGCTTCTGCCTCCTCAGAGACTGTCAGCCAATCAACAGGAAAGCACACTGTCACACGGGAGATCACCTCCACATCATCATCATCATCATCATCCAGCTCTGAGCAAAGCTCTATGAAATCCGGTGTCTCCAAAACCGCTGAGATAACCAAGCAGCAATACGCCGTCCAGTCAGAAACAACTGTCCTCTCCAGCCAGACAGAGTCGAAGCCGGGAGCTGAAAGCAACATAACTGACACCGCCGCAGCGTCAGCCAAACAAGTCAGGTAAATGTACGCATAGAAATCAGTCAGTCTGTGTGTGAGCGTCATTCTTTCCATGAGCGACAATGTCTGACAGTTCTTGTCCTCTTGCCTCTCAGACTGGAGCTGAGCGACAGCCTCAAGTCAGCTCTTTATGTCCTGCAGAGAGCCCTGGGGGAACCCAATGCATTCAGCCAGCAGGGAGCCGTAGGTGTTCAGTTTAATTTGCCTTTTCTAACACAGAAAATCCACTCAGTATCTCTAACGCTTTCCAGTAAATGCAAGAAGATTCGTTTTTTTTGGGGGGGAAAACAAGCCAAAAAAAAAAAAAAACAATTATACTGACGATTACAAGGAGAAAGTCAATGAAGCGGAGACACCAATCAAACTGTTTCAGAGCTTTGTGATCTGCGTCTGGACTATAAAAGCAGCATGTTTTTCATTAAGTGGCTTTTGAACTTAATATAAAATGTTTGTGTCTGAATATAAGAAAATATACTAGCTTAAAACTAAACAAAGCTCTAGACCCGATTTTTAACGATAAACAGCATGTTGTTGTTCCCCCTGAGGTTTGGTTTGCAACAAACCTTCCTGTTGTTTTCGACTTTGATACACTTCTCACGGTCAGTCTGCAGAGCTCACCCCGCCCCCCCCCCGAGGTTTGTCGAGCGTTTGCGTTTCTCTAAGTGTCCTCATTGTGTCTGATCTCAGAGGGCGGCCTACACCGCCGTGCTGCAGGAGTGGCTGCGTGTGTCCTGTCACAAAGCGGCAGACACAGCTGTTGTCAAGGCCCACATGGACACGTTTGCCTCCGTCTCCCCTCAGCTGCTGGAGTTTGTGATCAACATGGCAGATGGCAACGGGAACACAGCGCTTCACTACACTGTATCCCACTCCAACTTCCCCGTGGTGAAACTGCTGCTGGACACAGGTGATAAATTAAAAAAAAAAAATGCACATTTTGGTAACAAGTTATTACAAATTGATTATAATCATACATAATATAATCTGAAGATAATCTCTTCAGCTCTCACACTGATTGTCCTGCATACCTCACAGGCCTGTGTAATGCTGACAAGCAGAACAAGGCAGGATACACAGCCATCATGCTGACAGCTCTGGCTGCCTTCCACTCTGACAGTGACCTTCAAACTGTCCTGCAGCTTCTCCGCACCGGGGACGTCAACGCCAAGGCCAGCCAGGTACGCCCTCTCCTGCTCAGCAGGCTTTACTGCAGCTCCCACACTCAGTACATCAGAGCTGAGATAGTTTCTCAGATCTCAGCTTTTTGCAGGTGCACACGGCAACCTGCAAGCAAACACGGTCTAAATCACAGTTCGGACGTGACTATCATATTCAGATCCACATGTTGAAGATGAGGTTGTAATGTTTGAACGGTGGGTGTTTGTAGGCCGGTCAGACGGCGCTGATGCTGGCAGTCAGCCACGGCAGAGGGGACATGGTGCGGGCGTTGCTGTCCTGCGGGGCCCAGGTTAACATCCGGGATGATGACGGCTCCACGGCGCTCATGTGCGCCTGCGAACACGGTCATGTGGATATTGTGCGTCAGCTACTGTCTGTGCCCGGCTGTGATGCCACGCTCACTGATAATGTAAGCAGACTATATTCCCTTCTTACTTCCTTTGTATGTCTTTGTCTTCTTATTGTTGTTGTTGTCTTTTTTTAACTTTTGACAGGACGGCAGCACCGCGCTGTCCATCGCCCTGGAAGCCAGCCAGAATGACATAGCTGTGCTTCTGTACGCTCACCTCAACTTTGCAAAGCCTCCCTCCCCAGTGAGTGATCGCACAACACTTCTGTTGTCACACACCAACGTTCTCCATTAAGTATGTCCACGTCCACACTGATATCCTGGTTAGGGTTGGGTGGTTTCTGATATCTTGGTTACATTTTGTGCATAAAAAAACACTAATCCTAGTTTGAGAAACCCGGATTAAAACCTTATACCAGTTTGGACAAACCTGGATAATGGAGCCTCTAAGCAAAACACCAGTTTTCTGAATGATCTCATTGTGGCTGAGATGGTGAGAAATGAACAATCAGAAACCTGGTTAGTGTTGTGATCCTGTATAAGGAACAGTTCTTCATGTCTTATATAAATGCCATTCCAAAAATATAATGACAAACTGGATAAGGCTTAAAATCACTAATTCATCTGTCAATGCACCCAATGAGAAGAACGTCTTGTGGTGGACATTCTCTTCAGCCATATGGCCCCTTTGCCTTAAAAATGTGAAGAAGGAAATGTAGGAGAATTAAAGCCGACCAAATTCAAGATGATAGAAAATGGCAATGCTTGGCTGTACAATATAAGATGTGTATATATATAAATCACCAACGCTCATTGAGGACATTTCAGGTTTCTGCTCTAATGCCTTGTTGTTTTTTTGTTTGTTTTTTTACTTTGTCTAGGTTTCACCGAAGTCTCCTCTCTTGGGTTCGTCTCCTCCATCCGGAGAAACCAAATAAACCAAGTTCCATCTCCAGCCAGCATCAGCTTCACAGCCACTCCACCACAACTGCTCATATTACGTGATTATGTTTTTCTTTGTCATTGTTTTGTTTAAAAAAACATAGAATTTATGTGTGTTTGTTTTCACCCTCCATAATTTAAGTACTTTATAATGTGCTGATAATTAATTACGTGACAGCTTGCACCGCTGTTATCTGTTGGTTTCTGGACACAGTGGTCTTTTTTTAGGGGGGGGGTGGGCGGGGTGAAAATGTGGATTTCTTGTGTAATACAATCACAAAACTGAACATCTAGAGAGGCTCTATAAACATTAGTTCAGTCTTGCAATAATCCAGCTGTCAACACAATTATTAGTGGCACTTACAGGTCAACACTGTTGACTGTGATTACATTATACAGTTTATTAGTGTGTACTTGTTTTTATTTCGCATGCGTCTCATCCTTGTTGCTTTGTAGAGCCATGTTTTTCTCATTGTGTCATGAAAAATAGCTGTTACACGGTAGCATCATTGTGTGCACAGCCATCAATCATTAGGAATAACAGAAGCCACCCCTCTTATGGATAAGTGTCCTTGCATCAACAAGCTCATTGGTGCTACAAAAATATAAAACAGAAACACAGCTTCACCAGTCTATCAATATTTATACACAAGATTTATTTACACTAGAGTATTTTTGATAGAGATTTTTTTTTATTCTGACTCAATTCATGATCTCCAGGGATCCTGATTTTTATTTCCCAGGCCATTGTTTTACTGAGGACACCTTTTTAACCAGAGGACGACATTTATTTTATTTTTCGATCGCTTTTTTTTTTTTTTTTGTTTCCAAAATTAAACCCAAAGATGTATTTCTCCTGTGAGCTCTGTGACGCTGTATAATCATCAAGACAACTATATTAACACAGGTCTAGTATCAGTGTGGCAGAAGAGAGGGCCATCGGACTGTGGTCTTTGTATTTTTACAGGCAAAGGTATCTGGGCTGGACGTCAGGAAGGACTAGTGTGTGTCTATGTTTGCGATATTCTGTGCTTCAAAGATTTAATAAGACTTAGCTAAGAAATAACTGAAAGCAGCGATGAAGCTTTTCTGCTGTGTTTTGTCAGGGAACCAGAAAGTGATTGATCGGGGTCTTAAAAGGAAGTGCTGTGTAAGATATGAATTTCAAAATAATATATGTCAATATAAACTTTTATGCCTGATCTCAAAAGTCCTTGAAAAAAAAAAGTGCACAGGCTATTGATGTCAAAATTTCTATTGCCTTTTAAAGTTTTTTTTTCTCGGTTTTCTTATTCACTTTTCAACAATTGACTTTTTATAAGCTTTTAACTTTTTAATTTAAGTATATATCTTTTTATACATGTAGAATTTTTAAGCTCACACCCACTTAATGTAACCGCACAGCTCTTTAGTCAATGTTTTATGAAGGTTTATCTAAAATTTGAGGTTTGTGTTTCTCCTCTTCTAATTTGTGCGTTTTGGACAAAAACAATGAATTAATAAATGTGGACCACACTGTTTCTATTGCTTTTATTGGGTGCTGCTTTTTTTGTTTGGGTGTAAATTAAAAAGATTAAATCTTGAAGGATCTTGAAGGAGGAAGACAGAGAAGACTCTTCTTGTGTGAGGTCAGTAAACGCATATTTCGCCTTTCACCTGCAGTGAGTCCACTAGAGGACACTCCAACACAAACACTCATTCCTGCTCTGTCTCAACACTCCCCTGATACAGAGCAAAAATTGACTGAATATGCAATATGATCAGGAACTGATTATTATAACTGAACATTATCTGAAATAAATGTTCTCATGTTGCTGCCAACAGAAATTAGTCCGGACTTAAATCCTCTCCTGGTGGCGTTCTGCATGAAGTGGCTGCTGTCTTCATGTTGGTATTTTAGTGATATCTCTGTTTGTTCCGTTGGCTCCACAGGTTGTCGTCTCCTCACCGTGAAGTTCTGGCCAGCCAGCCTTCCTCCGAGCCAGTTGGACTCCTCTCAAGCGTCTTCTGTACGAAGGGTAAGATCATCTTTCAGGGCTGTTAGGTGAGTTGGAGGATTCGTCCATCAATACTTCCTTTGTTGCTGGTGCTTGTGGACATAACTCAAAGGGGGCAGAAGTCCTCTGGCTTTTCCTGGGGAGACCAGGAATCAAGCCAATATTACTGCTGAGTTGAGGTTTTTTTTTTTTTCCCCCCCATTCTGAACTTAAGCTTTCGAAAGACTTGGTGCGATTATGAGGTGGAAAAGAAGTGATGGATTTCTGCAGCGAGGTTTTTGTTCGGCTTTCAGAAAACGGAGTCTCTCTTATGTCCTTCAGACGTCTGTCTTCAGCCTACAATCCTCTAAAGCCATAATCTAAATGAAGTGTATTTTCTTCTCACTTTCTTTGTGTGACTGTGACCTCCTTAAACATCAACCAGATGGTGGGCAGCGATGTCCATTTCTTTTAAACTAAACAATAACAGTTCGCATTTTGAGGGCTGACAGTTTCTGAGAAACATCGTCACAGCTGCAGCTGGTTTCTGCAGACAGCTGCTTGTGTTTGGGAGGAGTCAGTGAGATAATAGGAAAAGGTCAAGAATCGCCTTCAGTCTACACCATAACAGTTTGGTGATGAACCCGGTTACACCCATCAGCCAATCAGAAGCAATTTTTAACTGTACTTAAACAAACAGATCCATTAACTTTAGCTTGACTGTCAAACAGACACACACATCCGTTCAGCGTTTGTTGCTTTTGTTGTCTTTGTCTCAAAGTCTTAAACCATTTCAACATTTTGTCGCCTCGGCCTCATTACTGGCCCTGATTATGACATCAGGTGATCATGTGAAGGATAAATGGAGTTTATCAAATATGGTTAAGACTGCGTTGGCTGATGATCTTTTTCTGAATGACCTTCAATGAATGTTTGGCAGCTTTAAACTAGATACGAGATAAAAGCAGAAGCTTTATCTGCTCCTTCTTAGAGGAACCACCCATACAGCTGTGAGAGAGATAAGCCTGAGAGAGAAACAATACTTTGGCACAAAACACAGAAAGTGACTCTAATTCTCACACCGGAAGGTTTCCAACTGATAAAATGATCTATTAATAAGGATTGGTTGAAGGGCTTAGATTTAAAAATCTGACGATAACTGCTGCCACACACCGAACCAGCTTTAATATTTCTTTCATTTTGTGGCACTAATTGAACTTTTTATTGAAAGGGCTCATTTCGGAAATCCTTGAAGTAAATTGCTCACAAAAAAATGCATTGAGTAAATGTTTTAACCTGCCTATTTAAAAGTAGGCTACATCTGAAATATTGACACCAGCAGCTGGATGATATTTTTCATTTCTGCTCATTTTAATTTGAGCTTCTGGCCCCAGCATTCCTCCCATCGTGGGAAGATGTTTGTTTATCTCTTGCGAGCTGCAGCCTCATCACTCGGACCGCCTTACTCAGATATCTGTGGGGTGGTGCCGGGTGTGACCCCCTCAGTTTCAGCCATAAAATCCCAGCAGTTCGCCCTGACGTCGGCATTGAACACATAGTCAAACAACAGACACGATGACCAGTCTCACTGCTAAGGACAAAGAAGCCGTCAAGACCTTCTGGGCCAAAGCCTCCCCAAAGGCTGATGAAATCGGCAAAGATGCTCTGGGCAGGTAAACATCTGGACCCAATGATGGCCGTTATATATTGTGTTATTACTGACAGAACGCTGACTGGCTGAATGTCATGTTTCCGTTTCCACCTGGTACCCAGGATGCTGGTGGTCTACCCGCAGACCAAGACCTACTTCTCCCACTGGAAGGACCTGAGCCCGAACTCAGCTCCGGTCAAGAGACACGGATCCGTCGTGATGTCCGGACTCGCTGACGCCGTGTCCAAAATCGACGACCTGAAAGGCGGCCTGCTGAACCTCAGCGAGCTGCACGCCTTTACCCTGAGGGTGGACCCCGCTAACTTCAAGGTACGAGGCCAAGTCAAAGACGTGGAGCCTGTAAAAGTCGGATAAAGGACTCTGAGTCCGGCCTGTCTAAAGGCCTGTCATCACAGGAAGGTCCGATCATTTGATGGAACTGATTTCTCATTTTCCTCACAGATCCTCTCCCACAACATCCTCGTGGTCTTTGCCATCATGTTCCCCAAAGACTTCACCCCGGAGGTCCATGTGGCCATGGACAAGTTCCTGGCTGCCGTGGCTCTGGCCCTGGCTGAGAAATACCGATAAACAGCTGGAGGAGATGGTGGAGGCTCAGCATGAGCTTCATCTGCATGTTCAATAATAAAGACGCAATGCAGAAGCACAAAACTGTCTTAGACTCCTGGTTCTTCTGTGATGATTCCGTTTTATATTTGGGTTTAATTTAGAGTCTGTTCATCAACTGGCATTGAAACAATCAAGTCAAATATATTATTGGTTGACACGAGTCTCTTCCTTGCTGTAAAACATTGTAAACTGAGAGTTTTTGGACCTCAAGCTCCGATAAATCTTAACATTTCAACGTGTCAAGCCGGTGATGAACATTTTCACCAGTTTCTGACATTTTATCAATCTGCAAAATAAACAGCAGATTAATCAATACATGGTGATTTACATCTTTTCTAAACATAATTCAAAAGATTTGATGACAATTAAGTAATTATAAGAACACAAAAGAGAGAACAAACTGTTTTTCACCCCTCAACACCCAAAAACAAATTTTTGCTTTGTTTTCATCAGAATATTGAAAGTGATGACAGTTTGACAGTTGCAGTGTCATTCTGGAGTCTTAGCTGAAATGAAACTTTGAATGATTATCTGACTGTCAAAATTGCTGCTGGTTATTATTTTTCCCACAGTGACTAAGTCACAGTTGGGTGTTATATATTTTTCCTATTAGTCATCGTGCTACTAAACCAATCTATAGAAATAAAAAACTGTTAGGCAAAAACACAACTCGAAAAGATCAGTGTTTGTTCCCTCTGAGAGGAAAATTATTTCAGCAACATTCTTATGGTCAATTCATTGATTGCCCTTTGGAGCTAAACCTCCATCTGCTGTTTCACCAGACCTGATCATATATCTGAAGGTTAGTTTCAAGTGTTTTTGTCTTATGGAAAATTACAAACAAACAATTTTTGATTTTTTTTTTTTAATGCACTTTTATTTACTTTTGACACATGATGCAAACAGAGTCTCAACAAATGATCTGAATGTGATGCTGTTCTTCTCTGCTGCAGCTCTCTAATGGTACTGCCTTCCCAGGGAGGACACCACCACGGCCAGGAACTTCTGGAAAGCTGCCTGGACATCACCGGTGAAGGCACCACCCATCTGAGCAGCAACCACGATGGTGAGACAGTCGGCCAGCAGCTGCAACACAACAACAACACAACAACAACAACACAACGGTCAGCACACATCGACATGAGACGAGGTGAGCCGGTTTCTGAGTTTTTCAGCTTTGTACCTTGAAGTTATCGGGATCCACATGCAGCTTCTCGGAGTGCAGCACACTCAGCTCGGCGTAGGTCTCCTTGATGCTGTCCATGTTATTCACGGCCCGCTCCAGACCGCGCAGCACCACCTTTCCGTGATTTGCCACCATCGGGTTGGAGATGATGGCTGCGGCGTTGTAGAGGTTTCCAAATCCGCCGAAATACCTCTGAGTCCAGGGGTAGACCACCAGACACCTGGGCGAAGCAGACACGGTCAGAAGTGTCACGTTAGAGTCAAAATAAGGATTTTACAAAAGGTGAAACACTGCAGATGTAGAATAGGAGTGATGTCCCACCTGGAGAGAGCAGCAGGACCCACAACATCATAGTCGATGTTGGAGAAGATGTCCTGGATGGTGGCGCGCTCGAAGTCCGTCCATTCGACCATTTTGCCGGTTTTAGGTTTTGTCTGTGCGGGTCAGAAGATCCTGAGCTGACTGAGACCAGATGCCACCTTTAAAGCCGACCTGGCCCCCAACTCAAATGGGCGGTGGGCGGGACAAGTGTTGCGTTGTGGAGTTAAACAATGATAAGAAAAGGGCGTATCTGGACAATGTAGATTTTTGTCCGATAACAAAACAAACAAACAAAAAAAAAAGTCCTGGTCTTCCAGGAAAACTCTCTCCGCGCCCCTCAGAGGAATTAAATGCAACAAAAAACCCAAAATATTTTTGTCTAAACAAATATTCAAAGTTAAATGATCAAAAAGAGTTGATAGAGTCTAAATGTGTTCATTCCGGGATCAGCACCTCGGACAGCGGTCTTTAATGATGGCTGGTCACGTGTCCGATAAAATAAAAACCAAATGAGTGACACCTGTCAGATCAGGTGAAGAAAACAGAGAGCTACAGCCAGGTGATCTATTTCTGAAGTCCAGCTCTGACCTCAGCTGAGCACCCAGAGTCAGCCTAGTTCTCAGTGAGAAAATAAATAACAAAGCAACACTTTTAACTTTCAACCGTCATGATGTCACAAACATCTACACAGATTTAACATTCTGTTGTTTTCTGCTTTCAAATTAGTTTCATTCAGGTCGTTCATTAAGTAGAAAATACAAAAAAAAAAGAATGTGGCCCTAAGTGAGCTGCGCAGTGTGTGTTTTCATACAACAGCTCTGAGCTGTTTTTCAAACAGCAGCTGTCTCTCAGTTAAAACGAGTTAAAACGTTTCTTCCCGTCCACGATGAGCTTTTTTTTTTTTTCTTTAGATGGGCTGCAGGATGACTCGAAAAGATCTTATCACTCACACTTTTTAGTGATGGAGGCCCAGAGTTCCTTTCTAAAGAGTTTCCTTTATCTCGGGGAGGGGCTGGGGGAGGGTGGGTCGGTACCGGGTGGGCCCACGCTGAGTTTGAGGCATAAAAACCGCAGTCTCAGCTGATGAAGACATTCAGCAACACTTAACCTCCAGACACGATGACCAGTCTCACTGCTAAGGACAAAGAAGCCGTCAAGACCTTCTGGGCCAAAGCCTCCCCAAAGGTTGATGAAATCGGCAAAGATGCTCTGGGCAGGTAAACATCTGGACCCAATGATGGCCGTTATATATTGTTATTACTGACAGAACGCTGACTGGCTGAATGTCATGTTTCCGTTTCCACCTGGTACCCAGGATGCTGGTGGTCTACCCGCAGACCAAGACCTACTTCTCCCACTGGAAGGACCTGAGCCCGAACTCAGCTCCGGTCAAGAGACACGGATCCGTCGTGATGTCCGGACTCGCCGACGCCGTGTCCAAAATCGACGACCTGAAAGGCGGCCTGCTGAACCTCAGCGAGCTGCACGCCTTCACCCTGAGGGTGGACCCCGCTAACTTCAAGGTACGAGGCCAAGTCAAAGACGTGGAGCCTGTAAAAGTCGGATAAAGGACTCTGAGTCCGGCCTGTCTAAAGGCCTGTCATCACAGGAAGGTCCGATCATTTGATGGAACTGATTTCTCATTTTCCTCACAGATCCTCTCCCACAACATCCTCGTGGTCTTTGCCATCATGTTCCCCAAAGACTTCACCCCGGAGGTCCATGTGGCCATGGACAAGTTCCTGGCTGCCGTGGCTCTGGCCCTGGCTGAGAAATACCGATAAACAGCTGGAGGAGATGGTGGAGGCTCAGCATGAGCTTCATCTGCATGTTCAATAATAAAGACGCAATGCAGAAACACAAAACTGTCTTAGACTCCTGGTTCTTCTGTGATGATTCCGTTTATGTGTTTAAGGTGAAGCTTCTAAAAGTGAGTGAAAGTCTGTTAAGTACAATGACCTCTAAAAATATATATATATATAATATAATATTCCACTTTAACACACAGTGTCGGTGGCTGCTCACCTGGTTACTCGATTAGTCGAATAAAGACAAAAACAAAGAACCTTCTTTACGTAAACAAAAACAATACAAATAACAAATCAAGGAAAGAAATCGGTTGTTTTTCAGCTCTCTTGCGATGAGCTCTGCTATATCTGCACAAAATAAAGCCCCTCAACAGGAAACATTCAGAGAAATTATTGCTAAATAGGTTTTAGAAAAAACTTTTTGGATTTCTTACTAAACTTATAAAAAAACAAACAAAGAAAAACAAACAACAACAAAACATAAGAAAAACCCAAAAAGCTTTTAATTATCTTGTAAAATATTGTGTTTAATGCGACATTTTCTTCAAAAGATTTCACACATTGTGAAGCCATTTGTGACATCAGCTGCAACAAGGACAATAAAAACGTGGAAGAAGAGTTGATATGACACAAAAAAGGTAAATATGTGGATAAAAAAACACAATGATCAAAGTTATAAATAGTATCTATTATTCATTTATTGTTTTTCTAATTACAAGCCTTTTATTCTTATCATAATTAGTGTTTTATCAATGCATTAAAACTGCTACTAGTAACAAGAATAAAATATATTTTATTATAGTATTGTTAGTATCATTATTTAATTTATTATTATTTAATGTTGTGATGTCAAACAGTACAAAGGCAATAATGTTGCATTTGCTATGAAATATTTTCTTCTTGATGATCATTATTAATTTATATATTTATGTTATGAAGTATTTTCGAAAGATATAATTTTTTCATGCATTTCTTTTTATGTATCTTTCTCAGTTTTTATTCCAGTGTGAACAGCGCTTCTCTTTTCTTGTGCATTGTTTTACTTTTAGTTTTATCAAAGAAACATCGTGTAATTTCGTGATCTACTCAGTTTCCTGAACATAATTCCAAACAATTTGTTCAATTCGCTTATTGTTTTATTTGCTTTGAGACAAATACAAAGCATTTCAACAAATGATCTGAATGTGATGCTGTTCTTCTCTGCTGCAGCTCTCTAATGGTACTGCCTTCCCAGGGAGGACACCACCACGGCCAGGAACTTCTGGAAAGCTGCCTGGACATCACCGGTGAAGGCACCACCCATCTGAGCAGCAACCACGACAGTGAGACAGTCGGCCAGCAGCTGCAACACAACAACACAACAACAACAACACAACGGTCAGCACACATCGACATGAGACGAGGTGAGCCGGTTTCTGAGTTTTTCAGCTTTGTACCTTGAAGTTATCGGGATCCACATGCAGCTTCTCGGAGTGCAGCACACTCAGCTCGGCGTAGGTCTCCTTGATGTTGTCCATGTTATTCACGGCCCGCTCCAGACCGCGCAGCACCACCTTTCCGTGATTTGCCACCATCGGGTTGGAGATGATGGCTGCGGCGTTGTAGAGGTTTCCAAATCCACCGAAATACCTCTGAGTCCAGGGGTAGACCACCAGACACCTGGGCGAAGCAGACACGGTCAGAAGTGTCACGTTAGAGTCAAAATAAGGATTTTACAAAAGGTGAAACACTGCAGATGTAGAATAGGAGTGATGTCCCACCTGGAGAGAGCAGCAGGACCCACAACATCATAGTCGATGTTGGAGAAGATGTCCTGGATGGTGGCGCGCTCGAAGTCCGTCCATTCGACCATTTTGCCGGTTTTAGGTTTGGCCTCTGGGCCAGCAGTGGGCCAGATGCTGCCTTTAAAGGAGTCCTCCCGAGGGGCGTGCAGTTGGTGGGGCGGTGGGGCGTTCGTGTGTTTAGTTGTGGATTTACAACAATGATAAGAGAAGTGTGTGTCTGCATCTGCACTGTTTCTGGAGACATCAAACTGCTGCTTTTAAATATCCGACTTTTTAGATTCAAATTCTCTCATTTGTCCCTCTGGTTGTAAAATGTGATGATTAAATTCACAACGCCAACAATAATAATAATGAATACTATCATAATAATATAATGGGAATAAAGAAACAATAGTAAGAATAAGAACATCGATGAGACCCAAACGTGACATTTGTTCACCAGCAGATGGCGCTAAAATCTGTCTCAAACAAAACTAACTTTGTTTCTCTGACTTCTGATCGTGACATTATTTAAAAATTCGTTCTCTGAGCCAGATACCTTTTCAGTGGTTAAACACGGAGTGAGGCCAAAGGTTGGGTGCATCATATAACCTTTTTTAAAAAAAAGTTAATCAGTCCGTCGTGTGACTGGATCTCTGTGCAGGACCAAGTTTATCAGTTTTATTGGACAGCAGAAACGTGAACTTGTGTCCTGGATCGCTGCTCTCGGCCCAAATGACTGCCCCCTGTTGGATTCATCTGTGGATTCAGTCATGGCTTTAAAGAGCTGAGCCATCTGCTCCAATGTGGCCTTCACGCTTTGTTCTTGTCACTGTTTATGTTTTCATTTTTATTGAATTATTTTTATATATATATATATAATCTATAGTTTATTAAGTAATATTTAAAAACACACACACACACACACACAAAGTAATGATTTCTCTCAGAAATCAGAGAAAGACTCGTTTCTCCCCAAACGAAGCCGAAAAGAAGCCGACACACGGACGTGTTTAGGTTTGTGTTTTTTTATTGAACCCTTCATCTGGACAGGGTCGTTGGCTGCGGATGATCCCGGGTCTCTGCCGGTTTAGCGGTATTTCTCGGACAGAGCCAGAGCCACGTTCTGCAGGAATTTGTCCACGGCGACGTGGACCTCCGGGGTGAAGTCTGCGGGGAAGTACATGGCCAAAACCAGGATCAGGTTGTGGGCCAGGATCTGCGGATACGCGAGAGACGGATTAGTGGAACGGACTGCAGGGATTTGAACTGACGTTATTATTTATATTTTCCTCCACTTCCTGGCCCCCATCTGTCCCGACCTCACCTTGAAGTTGGCGGGATCCACCCGGAGCTTGGAGGCATGCATCTCACTGAGGGCGCTCAAACCACCGACAATATCGTCAATGTTCTTCACGGCTTTGGCCACTCCTGTCATGATGACCGCACCGTGCTTCCTCACCTGAGGGTGCTTCACCCCCAGATCAGGCCCCCACTGGGAAAAGTAGGTCTTAGTCTGCGGGTAGGCAGTCAGCATCCTGAAGAGGACACACACATTGTGAAATGAATGAATGCATTTAGAGAACGCAGCACATTTCCACCCCTGCCCAGCTCTTGGTGCTCACCTGCCCAAGGCTTCGGCGCCAATTTCAGCAGACTTGCTTTCTGTCTTCTCCCATAACTTCTTCACCAGGGCCTTGTCTTTGGCTGACAGACTCATGGCTGCTTTTCAGTTTTCAGGAATTGAGAGTGAATATGGATGAAAGGTTGCTGTTGAAGTGGATCCGTCATTGTATCTTTATATCAAACCAAATGGTACCACGCCCATTTATCAAATCCAAAAACACACCCTCCCTCCGATAAAGAATCCTCTAGAAGCTTTCACTGCCTGTTTAATTTGATTAAATAATAAATGAAAAAAAAAAAACTACCACTCCTCAGCTATCATCTAACAGCCAGATCAGCTCTGCAGTTTAGTCTGCCAACAGGCTGCTGCTGATTTCAAAACATGAGGTGAAATGTCAGTCTGATATATTTTTAATTAAAGTGGCACTGTAATAAGAACAAAGGGAAACCATTATATAACTCTACTATAATGATGCTTGTCATGAATTAACTGGGCTGGGATCTTTTTTTTTTTTTTAACTAGTTTGTCCCCTCCATTGATGATAATGAGAGGAGACAGAAAGACAGGCAGAAAAATAGCTGCACCAGATGATCACACACCTCCCCGAATTCAAAAGCTGAACGTTATAACGTTTATAAAACAGAATTTAAGGCAGGACTGAAGTTGACTCTAAACTGGTTCATGGGCTGATCCATCTGGCAACTGTTTGGTTTATCTAGGCCACCTGGAGAAAAAAAAAGAGGCTATCTACATGATTGGCATTTCCAATCCTCATACGTCACTTTCTGGAAGATGCAACTCGTCCAATCACAAAGCTGGTGGGCTGAGGGGTGGAGCACCAATAATGGATAAAAATGAAAGCGTCCAGATAAAAAGCCAATCATCACGTAACTACTTTGAGACTTTCACACCGTCACCATGGTTGAGTGGACAGATGCTGAGCGCCAAGCCATCAGTTCCCTGTGGGGGAAGATAGATGTGGGTGAAATTGGACCCCAGGCCCTGGCCAGGTGATGTGTCTGTTTAATTCAAATTCATTCAGTCTATTTACCCTCAAACTGAGGCAAAGTATTTTGATGTTGAATGTTAACTACATCAGCACTTATTATTATGAACTTTCGTATTTTGCTTTGGAAACCAATTTGAGATGATCTGACTCTTTTGTATCTTTTCAGGCTTCTGATTGTGTACCCCTGGACTCAGAGACACTTTGCCTCATTTGGCAACCTGTCCAGCCCCGCCGCCATCATGGGAAACTCTAAAGTGGCCGCACATGGAAAGACAGTGATGGGTGGGCTGGAAAATGCCGTGAAGAACATGGACAACATCAAGAGCGCCTACGCCAAGCTGAGCGTGATGCACTCTGAGAAGCTGCATGTGGATCCTGATAACTTCAGGGTATGCCATCAGATCTGACTCTGAGCTGTTTGTTCTGCTACACTTTGACTGCCAGTCTCCTGAATGTGGCCATCATACTGTTGTCTCTTTTCGTTCTAGCTTCTTGCTGAATGCATCAGTGTGTGCGTGGCTGCCAAATTCGGCCCATCCGGCTTCTCTCCTTCAGCCCAGGAGGCCTGGCAGAAGTTCCTGGCCGTGGTCGTCTCTGCTCTGGGCAGACAGTACCACTAAAGGAGCAGAGACTCCCTTCACAGTCAAATAACGTGCAACAGTCTTCCAAACTCATCCAAATGTCTAACATTTTGGTTGTGGCTGTTGCCAAATCCACAAAATAAAACTCAAATGAAATGTATTTCTTTTTGTGTGTGTGATTATTCATAAAAGTCGTTTTCAAGTTTTCCTAAACTTGGTAGCTCTCCGCGCCAAAGTTCTAGGCGGAAAGATTTACTGAACTCATACTGCAGCATGAAACGCTGAATATTTCAAATAATAACAGACCAAAATGAATCAAATTCTCAACATTTATTATCCAGTTGTTGGCTGCAACTGTCGCCAAACTTAATAAAGCTCATTTCTGATTGAGCAGAAACTTGAAGTTCAACTTTTTTTGATGACTGAATTCATTTTGTGTTCAAACTGTTGCGATCGGTGCGCTCGCTTTTATTCATGTCATCCAAAGTCAATGAACACTGACGAGAAAGTCTTTTCTGAAAAATGGACTGCTGTTAAACTAAATGTGTTTATTATGACTTTGCTGATATAAAAAAAAGTTTTCAGTTCTTCTTCATGGATTGCTGCTTTGGGTTAAAGGTGTGGTCATTTTAATGCAGTGATAACGGTATAAAATAATGTGTGCCATTGATAATAAAAATGGATGACGTCAGTCAGTGAGCATCAGACTGCTCAGGATACACCTGGATACACAACTCCACAGGCTTTTGTTGTGCTTGATTGTGTATTTGGTTGTTTATTTGTATGTTTGTTTGACTCGTGCATGAAAGCATTATTTGCCAACACCCCCACCTCTACAATTTAAAAAGGTCATTTGAGGACAAGAAAGGGGGCCGAGGATGCTGACACAGCGTTTTGATATTAAGTTCTGGAGGTTTAGATAAATTATTCGGGCGGGGGGGAGCTGAAAGTTCAGATAATGAAGAGACTCAGCATCTTTTTAACTTTATCACTCTCCGGCAGTAAATGCATCAGGGCATCAGGGCCAAGTCCGGTTTGACACCTCAGACCAGGTCCAGGAGTCCGGAACATGGTACTGATGCTCACAGCTGCTTCCCTGATCATCATCATCATTATCACTTAGTGTTCATACTGACCCCCCCCCCCCCCCCCCCTTCTGATTATTGATCAGTTTGGATGTGTGTATTGATTGAAGCTGCTGTCATGGTGAAGTGGACTGACAAGGAGCGCAGCTTGGTCCAAGCTGTGTGGGAGAAGGTTGACATCGACGTGGTTGGGCCTGACGCTTTGGCCAGGTGGAGCACCTGATTTCCGACAAACTCTGTGTTTCCTCCCCGCGGCGCTCCGGTGAACTCATGTTGTTTTGGTTTTTTTTTTGTCTCCACGCAGAGTTCTCATCGTCTATCCCTGGACTGAGCGCTACTTCGGTAGATTTGGAGACATTTTCACTGCGACCGCAGTCCTGCAGAACGCCGGAGTGGCGGCCCACGGCAGAGTGGTCCTGACGGCGCTGGACGCGGCGGTGAGGGACATGGACAACATCCGGGGGACCTACGCTGCTCTGAGCCGCCTGCACTACGAGCAGCTGCAGGTGGACCCGGAGAACTTCGCAGTAGGTCACACAGGAAGCAATGCCAGCGCAGGAAGAAAGCAGGGCGGGCAGTGATCGTGTTGTGTGTTTGTGTGTTTGTGTGTTTCAGCTGCTGGCAGACTGCATCACCGTCGCCATCGCCTGCAAACTGAAGAGCGCCTTGGACCCTCAGAGCCAGGCCACCTGGAAGAAGTTTCTGTCTGCTGTGGTGGACGCGATGAGCAGCCAGTACAACTGAGGATGTGTAAAAATAATAATAATAATAAAACTAATTTAAACCCCGAGTGGCTGTGTGTTGTTTCCTTTAACACCGCAGCTGCGCAATGATCCATCAAAGTGCCTTAAAAATCACCAACGTCACTTCACATATCTTCATTATCTGCCATTTCTTTGTTCGTCCGCATAATCAGAAATCTTCCATTCAGATGGAACAACAGCACGTTTATGCTGACCCTCTTGTGGGATTTTCTTTTGTCTGTTTCTTTGTTTAGTCCACATGGAGTCTGTCCCAGGAGACCTTTCAGACTGAGGTCCTCGCAGGAGATACTTACTGAGGTGAGAGGTGCATCATTTTACTTCTGTTCACTACTACTGTGGTGATGTTTCCATATTTGGCTGTTTACGCTGTTAATAATAATAATAATAATAATAATAATAATAATAATAATAATAATAATAATAATAAACATCTTCATGGATTGATTCAACACAATTAAAATCAGAACTTTAGGACTTATAATATATTTTAAAATGATCTGATGTGACCTTGGCTCATTTCCAGAGGGACCAAGATGGAAGTCTTGACCACAGAATACTTCTCATCCCCAGAGAGTAGCTGAGCTTCAGGTTTTTGGATTGGTGTGGAAATATGACGCTTTGGGTGGCTGTAACGTTGAAGAACAACTAAAGTAATTTTGCTAAACAACAGTTTTAACGGGAGGCAGAAATGCAGGTGGTGTGACAGGCAGCTGGGTTCAGAGATTTATTGTGTTTGTTGTGGAGAAGGAAAACAGGACAGAGGGGAGTGCAGTTTGTTGGAGCTGCCCTCTAGTGGCTCAGCTAACGCTCTTCTTTCCTCAGCCATGATGAATGAATTTCAACAGGCGGACTCTGCGGGGCCACCAGGGGGCGCTGCTACACTGCCACATGATGTGAAGTCGCCTTGTTGCGTGAATTCACAGGGAAAGGGAAACACATCCATAGGAAATGGCTTACACGTGCATTATGTAAGTGAATCCCTCCTTTTCAGTCCTACTTTCACCGATAACAGCTGATCAGTTTGGCTCTTATGCGCCAATATGGAAATCACTGCGTTGGCTAGTTTAGTGCCAAAGGTACCTACGTCATATGGCAGAGAAATCAGATTTGTCTTTTATCAGGGGAAAGTGACTGGGAGAAAAGTATTAAATAGAAGTGATGTGCTGTTTTTTTGTTTTTGTTTTGTCCGTCGATTTGATGCTAAAGTTATTTAAAAGCATTTCGTCATGCAGAAAACAGAAGCGCACAGTTTGTACACAAAATTTGGCAGAGTCCTTAAAGAAAGTTCCTACAGGGTATATTTTTATGCATTTTTGTGTAGTTTGTGAAGGTCTAAAGTTCAAAGGTAAAATGAAGGCGTGCGTAGTTTTAATGTATGAATAGGTTTTATTTTTACCTGGAAAAGGCAAGACGTCCGTTTTACCTAATGGCCCATCTGTCCATTTCTGACTGTGTGAGTCTGCGTCTCCAGATGTGTATTGTTTTCACGCCCTTCATTCTCCGCCCTCAGCTAATCTGGGACCAATCTGAACAGAAAAACTCTCCAAAACTGGCCTTAATGAGAAGCGTCACTTTTAAAACTACATCCAAGTGGAGCATTTGCATGGATTTCTGCATCTGCATCAAATAAAACCCCATCCGAACCCATTAAGGACGGTCAGGTGAACCAAGAAAACCTGAACTTAAACCAGCTTTGGCTGTATCAGCATTTATCTCGTTCCCCTTTCAGCTGTTCCACCCTTTCAGGGCTCCGCCGCTGCTTCAGATAAGACACAGACACACAACATGTTTTGGCTGCGAGCTTCACCACAAATGACCCCAGTTATCGTTTTGGTCCCAGCTGATAACCAAATCCTTTAATATTAATTAATACTGCAGCCAAGATTTTAAATCAGTACAAGTGGACTGACTGTATGATTTCCTTTTTTCCATCTCTGGTCTCCTTATTTGTCAAATCTACTCCCTAAATTACCACTTTTGGATTTCTGACAATGTCGTTTTAAATGTAGTTTATTTTATCTAAGACTTTGACTTTGAAAATCTTTTAATGTCCCCGAAGGGCAATGTGGTTTGCAACAGAAGTAAAAACATGCACCTTACGAATAAATTCAAATAAAAACAATACATCTAAAATTTATTCCTTCAGCGTATTTAAAACACCAACGTCAGATGGAACAAATGATTTAAGGCACCTATTTGTACCTTCTCTTAGAAGAGAGTAGCTGAAGATGAGGATGGAGGGTTGCTTAAAAAAAAAAAAAAAAAAAAAAACTTGTTCTGTGAGTGGCTCTAACTTTATAAACAGAGTGAAGATCGTTTAGCATAGTAACAAATACCAAATACCAAATTTTGGCAGCTTGACCACGTTCGTCTGTTTCTGATGCGTTGAATGAATTCACTGAAAACTTTTTACTGCGGGGAAAGTTTTAAGAGGTCTGTCTATTACTTAAAGGTCTGAGTCAAAGAAAGATTTAGTATTTTATTTCATCTGGAGAAAGGCTTAAAACGCCCTCAGTTTAACTGCACTTCCACACAAGAGCTCATGAGCCCATAAATGAGCAGTTCATAAAACATTCCCCTCCTCACTTCACTGTCGTTTTGGTTTTCTGTCATTTTGTTTTAGGGGGCTACAGGTTTGTGCATTAACTTTAATAATCTCATTGAGCCTGTTGGCTTGTGGCCATCTGAAAGTCAGTTATATCGCTCGTTTGTTTCATACAAGTCTTTCAGACCGTCAGAGGTTTTGTGTGCGTGTTTATCTCAGACAAGCTGCTCCATATCATTTGGATCGCGTCCAATTACCACGCAGCCTAATCTCAGAGGTGGCCCGGGTGTGCCCAGGCCCCGTTTCGTGGCCCAGGCTCCCGTATAAAAGCCCCACAGTGTTGCTGATCGGCATTCAACCTAACAGCCTACAGGCAAGATGACCAGTCTCACTGCTAAGGACAAGGACACCGTCAAGGCCTTCTGGGCCAAAGTGGCTGGCAAAGCCGAGGACATCGGCACCGATGCTCTGTCCAGGTAAACCTCCCTGTTACTTCTTCCTTTTACAATCTGTTTGCAGCTCGCTCACTCATTCAACTTCATTCTCCAGGATGCTGGTGGTCTACCCCCAGACCAAGACCTACTTCTCCCACTGGAAGGACCTGAGCCCCGGCTCTGCCCCCGTGAGGAAGCACGGCATCACCGTGATGACCGGAGTCGCCGACGCCGTGTCCAAAATCGACGACCTGAAAGGCGGCCTGCTGAACCTCAGCGAGCTGCACGCCTTCACCCTGAGGGTGGACCCCGCTAACTTCAAGGTAGTCCTACGTGTCACAGCTGGTGACCGACTGTGCACACATTTCACTTTAGTATCGTTGAGGGAAACGGGATTTATTTCTGGATATTGGCTGAGCAGATTTAACGCTCTCTGCCCCCCCCCCCCCAAAAAAAAAAAATAAATACAATTTTCATTAAATTCTGCTTCATTCAAAGGCAGTTTGTTGGAGAAAAGACCAAACCGGATCTGTGTGACTTTATGAAGGACAGACTTATGTCTGAGGTGGGCCTGTGCTGCGTTCACCGTCCACAGTCAGAATCGGACAAAATGGTTCACCGGGTTCTTCGGCTTCGCTGTCCGCGGTGCTGAAACATGAAACACTGTAGAAGCAACCGGAAAAAAACGAAAAGAATCTTAGATTGAGATTATAAATTAATATTTTTTATTAAACAGCATGCCCACATCAGCTGAAAGCTAAAGTTGCACTCTTAAGTATAGATGTTGTTGTTTTTGCACAGCTAGCTGACTAAAAATGTGAAACTGAATGATCACGTTATTGCTTTTTGAGTGTGTAAATCATTTTATTAAAAAATGTTATCTCACTAAAAATGTCATTATTTCCTTCCCACAGATCCTCTCTCACAACATCCTCGTGGTCTTTGCCATCATGTTCCCCAAAGACTTCACCCCAGAGGTCCATGTGGCCATGGACAAGTTCCTGGCTGCCTTGGCTCGCGCCCTTTCTGAGAAATACCGATAAGCTGCAACAGGATCCGGAGCAGCAGTACGGGAGGACTGTGATTCTCTCTGTCAGTCTGACAATATGAATAAACGATCCTATGCAAGCAAACCCCTCATGGTTGTTGGTGTGGTTGTGTTGAGTTTTTCTCGTGCAGATGTAGATTTCAAAGTTTCAGTTCACAGCCTGCATGCCATGGGTTCACTGGGGCTGAAATTTGAAGTGTGCACGCCCATGCATGAGATATTCAAACACTGTTATTCATACATAAAGAGCAACCTTAGTCAAGTCTGAAAGAATTCATACAAAGAAAGAAAGAATTATATATAAACACTCCCAGTGAAAAGTTTGGGCACGTTCCTATTCATTTGAATGAGAAAGTGTGTCCAAACTTTTGATTGATAGTGTTGAAATATATATATTTATATTACATGTGAATATATAGACATACGCATAATGTATGTGTGTTGTATTTAAATATTGTAATAATATTAATGCTATAAATAAATGAAGTATACCAGGCAAATACTAATAATAATACTAATGATAATAACAATAATAATAATAATAATACTTTTTCATTATTTTTCATGCAGATTTAAAATCAATAACTTTTTTGCTGGGTGTGTGTAAATATATCCTCCTCAGTTTATGCAAAGACTTACACACCTAAACACAAATGCACTCACAAGCTCGTGCACATCACAGCTTATATATATTACGTATACATTGTATATATAATGTATATAATATATTGATTCTCTGCCACATTACATTTAAGCATGATCAAATAATTCCAATGTCAAACTTTTTGTCATCAGAAATTCTTCATTGTGAAACATCTTATGGGTGTTTACATTGAAGCAGATTATGCTGATAACAGAATGTGCGTCCACTTAGATAAGATGTGTAACTGACAACTTTTTGCAATCTAATTTTTCGCAGTGTGGTGTTTGAACTTTTAAAGGACCAAAACCTTCCGCCCTCCATTTTTACGTTCACATACGTTGTAAACGAAGACTTATACTTTATAATTTCTAAAAAAAGTTCTGATAGAGCCATCAGCTGAGATGAGGAAAAGACAAACATGCCAAGTGTGATTATTGCTGCTTTTATTTGTGGTTTAGAGACATGATTTTTTTAAAAAGGTACTTTTTAAAAAACATGATCTGAATGTGATGCTGTTCTTCTCTGCTGCAGCTCTCTAATGGTACTGCCTTCCCAGGGAGGACACCACCACGGCCAGGAACTTCTGGAAAGCTGCCTGGACATCACCGGTGAAGGCACCACCCATCTGAGCAGCAACCACGACAGTGAGACAGTCGGCCAGCAGCTGCAACACAACAACACAACAACAACACAACAGTCAGCACACATCGACATGAGACAACGTGAGTTGATTTGGGCACATTGGTTGAATTTGAACAATTCAACTCCTGTTTCAATTTTACCCTGAAGTTATCGGGATCCACATGCAGCTTCTCGGAGTGCAGCACACTCAGCTCAGCGTAGGTCTCCTTGATGTTGTCCATGTTCTTCACGGCCCGCTCCAGACCGCGCAGCACCACCTTTCCGTGATTTGCCACCATTGGGTTGGAGATGATGGCTGCGGCGTTGTAGAGGTTTCCAAATCCGCCGAAATACCTCTGAGTCCAGGGGTAGACCACCAGACACCTGGGCGAAGCAGACACGGTCAGAAGTGTCACGTTAGAGTCAAAATAAGGATTTTACAAAAGGTGAAACACTGCAGATGTAGAATAGGAGTGATGTCCCACCTGGAGAGAGCAGCAGGACCCACAACATCATAGTCGATCTTGGAGAAGATGTCCTGGATGGTGGCGCGCTCAAAGTCTGTCCATTCAACCATTTTGCCGGTTTTAGGTTTGCTCCTGCAGTCTTGTGTGAGTCAGAGTTCGATGCAGCTCTTAAAAGAACCAAGTTACTCCACCCTACAATGTGCGATTGGATGGAGTAGGATGAGGGGGGTGGCCACATACTGCTCTCTGGATTTGCAGAAGTGATAAGAGAAGGACAAATCTGCACTGCTTAGATTGTGTTGGGGACAGAGGAAAGTATGGAGGTGAAAACTGCCATCTGCTCATTATGGTCTGAGATTTAGCCAGGAAAATTGTAAGGTATTTGAAAAAAAAAAAAAAAAAAGTATACCACTGCAGGATGTACGATTAAAAATCACTTATAGGAAGTTTCTACAAAGAAATTTTTAATTGGAAAAATCTAATTGCGCATTTTAAATACTATTAGTATAATATTTTTCTGCTCTCTTCTCTCCTCCATATTAATAAATTATAGACCTAAAATTAAATTTAGTCCAGCCAGCTTTTTTATTTGACAGTATCATCTACGACTGTCTTAAAATGAAGTGGTTGTCTCTGTGCCAAATATATCTATTTTTAATAAATAATAAAGAGATGTTGAGAGGTAGATCATTTTATTTAACATGTTAAGACAAATAAATAAAACTTATAAGCACTAATTAAAAAAACAGCAAAAAACGAAATCATCAACAATATACAAACAACAATTTAGCAATTCAAATAATATTTACTGATCATGTTCAAAAGGGGTCCGGAGTTTCAAAACTTTTAATTGTTTTAATCATTTTACTTCAGTTGGCTTCAAAAAGTCGTAATGGAGTGTGAAGTAATGCAACTGAATGGTGTTGTGGGGTATTCCACCGCATCAACTCCAGTGTTCCTCTCAGGTGGTAGGAAGGTCCGGTAGATGGCGCTCATGTGCGTTAGCAGTCGGAGCTCTGTCCCGATGCAGACTCACTAAACTGGACAGATATCACCATTTATTATCACATCTTATAAATTCTGCGATTATTCTGCTCTGCTTCCAGATTTTTACAGGGCAGCCTTCACAATAAAACTCAATTAAAACTTAAAACTGACATTTGATGTAATCGTCAGGCTCAGGAGAACAGAAGTAGCTTTTACTTTTGGCTCTGTTGTGTTGCATCGTTTTAGCAGTATAACTGCTCTGCAGTAAAAATATCATAAAGTTATTTATTATTTAGGGTTAGTTATCGACTTGTTTTAATAACCAACACTCAGTCAGACGTTTTATTTTGACTATTATTATGTAGTAATATTTATTAGGTCAACTGTCACAATATTTACTTTCTAATTGTAAGTATCAGTGAGAAGTGAAATTATTCAAGTAAAATTATGTATGCTATTCGTGTCATAAATAAACTGTGTGGGAACAGTAAGCTTTACGGTGCATTTTCACAGAATATTCAAAGGTTTCACACTCATTGCAGGTGAACGTGGAAATATCAAGTAAATCTTAGAAGATGCGTGTTTTGAATCCGCGCATGCGCCTTGTGACGAGCATACAGTACGCATGCGTTAGTTGTCCGCCAAAACCAAAGAAGAACTCAAGAAGATGGCGTATGTTGCTGTATGTTTCTTTTTTTTTATCTTAAATGTTTGTAAACATTAAAGTTTTCAGTTCTATTTCATGACTTAAAAACACTGTCTGCTAAAAAAGAAATGCTAAAAACGGAATTTAAACGGTTTAATATAGGTGGGTGCAGTGAGAATAGGCCCCGTCAATAAGATTGACAGAGGAAGACCACCAATTTAAATAAAAAAAAAAAAAGATGGCGGTTGCTGCTCCATCAGTTTTCTGCCATGTGTTAGCGATGTCGTCCCACAACAAGGTCACGGGCTCAATTCCCGGTGTGGGCACCTGCAAGAAAAAAATGGGAAAAATTAAAAAGGATTTCTGCGAAGCGGTAGAAGGTGGATAGATAAAATGGATTTTATAGGGCTCTAAATCACTTACACTTATATTATTTATGTTTTAATTACTGTCTGGATCTGAAGTATGTTTTATTTTGAAAAATGACCGGATTCTCTCCGTCACATCCGTCTATGACTCACTATGACGCATGTCAAGACGCGTCTCGGTCACGTGATATGTTACCGCCAAAATTAAACCTGCAAGCTAGCGAAATGATTAAAAAAGGAAAATTTCTTTGGAAGGTTTCTCTGGAAAGTTTCTTTGCGGAGGGAAAAGGCTCAGTGAGGAGACAGAAGAAAGCTGCCTTTAGGTTCGGGGGCAGAGCGGAAGTTACTCATGTCACCAGGACGCTGCTAATAAAGTTCCATACGAGTGCACAGTGGATTCACGTTTATTATGACATTTAGAAAATAGCAGTTTTTAAGCCGATATTATCATTTTATTTTGTTGCATTTATCTGCCACAGCTTAAAGGCCGGTCCGTGAAAATATTGTCTGGCATTAAACCGGTCCGTGGTGCAGAAAAGGTTGGGGACCGCTGATCTAGATGATTCGCCTCCACATGCTTCCTGGACTCTCACCTTATTTGGAGGCCTTTATTTCTATATTTTGCTTATAATTTGATATGAAGCCTAGTTGTTTACACTGTTAAAATGTTGATTCTGCATTATTCGGCACAAATGGAGGATTTTATTAATTTAAGATTTAACATGTGGAAACAGTTCCAATTCTGCATGGAATTGTGTCTTTTTTTTTTTTTTTTTTTTTTTAGATCAGAGCAACATTAAAAAAAAATTTGACAGCATTTTATCAAAAATACATTGGTTTGACAGTGGTATAGTTTATTTTGGTTACATGATTCTGTATTTTTAATGCATTATTTTGTCTTTGTGTTTTTGTCCTGAAGCCCAAAGCAAGAACTCTGTACTGTTGACACAGTGCCCTCTAGAGCAGCAACTACAGAAAGCTGTATCACAAGCAACGCCTTCTGGCTGTGCAGGTAAAAAAAACATGTGCTTTGCACTGCAGAAGTTGTCAGAGTTTTACCTTCATCACAGAACATCCATCCATCCATCTCCTAACCCTAACCATATTTCTGAGCCGCGGGAGAACATACATGCTATTCCAAATTAAAGTTAAGCAGAATATATTTTGAATTGTGAACTTGTGTGTTGTGCCACATAAAGTGTAATGTATAGAAAAGTTGAAAGGACAATCTGATGTTATATATATTCTAGTGATATGAATATAGATGTGTTTTGCCACTTAAGAAAAGTAAAGCTGTTAAATGAAAAAGTTGCCCTATTTTTTAAAAGTTATTGTTAATATAATATAATATAATATATATAATTAAGTGATATAATATAATAAACAAAAACATTAAAAACAAATTTAGGCAATTTAAACTGCAGAAAAAAATCTGTAAAATGTTGTGTAAATATTACTTAAGTATGGTGTGAAAAGTACGTGCAAACTAAGAAATAAAGACAGACATCTGGATATTTCACATTTATTGAATTTATTCACCAAGCCCTTCCATTTTGAAAAGGGATCTTGACATTATGAATGACCTGCCATGTTCTCTTGGCTGTGGGTGCTCATCGCTAGGATTTAGCGGTATCTCTCAGCCAGAGCCAGAGCCACATTTTGCAGGAACTTGTCGACGGAGACATGGACCTCTGGGGTGAAGTCTGCGGGGAAGTACATGGCCATAACCAGGATCAGGTTGTGGGCCAGGATCTGCGGATGCACAAAAATAATAATAATAAAAATAATAAATTAAAATTGGGAAAACATAATTATGAAATAGGACATGTGCAATATCGTATTACATATAGATTACTGGTGACCTGATGATTTACAGCTTATTGATGGGTCCTTACCCTGAAGTTGGCGGGGTCCACTCTGAGCTTGAAGGCATGCAGCTCGCTGAGGGTGGACAGGCCACCCACAAGGTCATCGATCTTACCGACTGCATCTCCCACAGCAGCCATGATGGTTGCACCATGCTTCCTCACCTGTGGGGCTTCAGGACTCAGATCAGACCAGTGGGAAAAGTAGGTTTTGGTCTGGGGGTAAACAGTCAGCATCCTGTCAAAGAAAGATTAAATGGAGAAGAATTAGCTGAGGAAAAAAAAATTATAAAAAAAAAACAAAGTGTGATCTTTGGAGAGGGACCAGAAAGGGGGCTTACCTGCCCAGAGCTTCCCCTCCAACCTCAGCTGACTTGGGGGCCACTTTGTCCCAGAAGGACTTCACATTGGCCTTGTCCTTGCCAGAGAGACTCATGTCTGCCTTTTTCTTCAAGTTTTCTTTGATGAAAGAAAAACTGTCTGATATGAAGATGCTGGAGAAGTCGATTTTATACACGATTTTATATCAAACGAAATTGCACCACACCCCGGTATCAATCCAAACCACACCTCCATATGAGAAACTGCCAGAAATCTCCAAGACATTTTCTGAGATAAAGGTTACCACTCCCTTTTCTCAATTTTCTTTAATGACTCAGGTATTTTGCATAATTGAACATATAAAATTTAATTTGCCTGCAGAGACATAAACATAAAATTACAGCGATAATATAGTTCCACTGTCAGGAAGTCAGAGGGATCAACGTATAATTTCTTCTAATATAGAGTATCAAAGTTTTGTGACTTTCTAGTTAATTCAACTTCAAAAACATTTTATCATTTTGCATTATAAACCGTGAGTTCTTCTAACTTTTTTAAACCATAATGTTATTTGATGCTCAAGAAAATTTTTGTTTTTTTGCTTAACTTGTTATGAGTTTTAAAAGAACAAACCTTAAATAAAGTTAAGATTGTTTATTTTAATTGTCCAATAATAATAATAATAATAAACAATACCTACCATGACAAAGGTAAAATTCAGTGTCCCAATCACAGACTTGAACATTGATACTGGATCTGACACAAAATGGTTTTAACAAAGGCAGCTGAAAGGTCTTCATGTAACCTACAAATGAAAACCTGACAATCTGTATCAAGGAAAGAAAGTCTGTCTCTGCGACTAAACAATGAATCCAATTTCACATCTTAAGTTAATTGCACTTATATCAGGTGCAGTGTTTTACATTTTCAGAGGTTTTCAAAGCTTTGAACTGATTATCAGACCTCAGAGTTAATTTCTTTTTGAAGAGGAACTTTGAATGGACTTAAATGTTTTATAGTATATAAATATATGTTGAAATATATGCTCGTTACGACAAAAGAGAAGACTGTCATTTAAAAGGTGCACAGCGATTCTGACTTAAGTTTATAAAATAGATACCTGAAAACTGAAAGAACAAAATCATCAGATTATTACACATCCTGACATTAAAGGAGCTCTCCCATTCACTTACTTCATATGCAGAAGAAAGAAAACAAAGGTTTGCCTTTATTAAATATTACATCAAGTCAACATGTTTAAAAGCTATAAGAGGAATTAAACAGTAGATATTATCTCAGAGTTAATTTCTTAACTAATATAATAATATATTTGAATGTATGGTGAGGACAAACTGCTCAAATTGTCATTTTATCTATTGCCTCTAATTTATTGAAATTACACTTTATCCACCTTGGCACTCATTTGAATTTTATTCAGATCAGTGTTTTTTTTTTATTAGTTTAGTTTTTATATTTGTTTGCTTGTGTTTTTGCAGCATTGGCAAAGATCCCCTCTTACTTGGCTAGGTAACACAACCCAAATTCTGCTCCACTGTGGTCCAATCAGATGCCTCCAGGGCTGAGAGGTGTGGCATCGAGTAATTAATAAAAACCTCCAGATGACCAGTCTTTGCTAAAGGTTTGTGATCAAAGTTTTAAAAAAAGAACAAATTGAAGAAACCTTAACATCTTCACCATGGTCGAGTGGACAGATGCTGAGCGCCAAGCCATCAGTTCCCTGTGGGGGAAGATAGATGTGGGTGAAATTGGACCCCAGGCCCTGGCCAGGTGATGTGTCTGTTTAATTCAAATTCATTCAGTCTATTTACCCTCAAACTGAGGCAAAGTATTTTGATGTTGAATGTTAACTACATCAGCACTTATTATTATTAACTTTCGTATTTTGCTTTGGAAACCAATTTGAGATGATCTGACTCTTTTGTATCTTTTCAGGCTTCTGATTGTGTACCCCTGGACTCAGAGACACTTTGCCTCATTTGGCAACCTGTCCAGCCCCGCCGCCATCATGGGAAACGCTAAAGTGGCCGCACATGGAAAGACAGTGATGGGTGGGCTGGAAAATGCCGTGAAGAACATGGACAACATCAAGAGCGCCTACGCCAAGCTGAGCGTGATGCACTCTGAGAAGCTGCATGTGGATCCTGATAACTTCAGGGTATGCCATCAGATCTGACTCTGAGCTGTTTGTTCTGCTACACTTTGACTGCCAGTCTCCTGAATGTGGCCATCATACTGTTGTCTCTTTTCGTTCTAGCTTCTTGCTGAATGCATCAGTGTGTGCGTGGCTGCCAAATTCGGCCCATCCGGCTTCTCTCCTTCAGCCCAGGAGGCCTGGCAGAAGTTCCTGGCCGTGGTCGTCTCTGCTCTGGGCAGACAGTACCACTAAGCAATTGGAGATCCATCACAATTCATTGATGTGCAGCAGTCTTAGAAATGTTTCCAAAATGTTTCATGTTCTACCTGTAGCTGTTGCCAAATAAAAGCCCAAACTATAAATATTTCTCTCTGTCTTTCTCTCTTTGCGTTTATTTCAGTTTAGTTTGTTTGTTTTTGTGTGGTCTCTGCCCTATTGTCTGTAAATAACTAATGTTGTAATCATATTAAAGGCTCCTAAAGTCAGGGGTCAGTTTGGTCAATTCAGGACTGGAGCAGAGGAACTCCAAAGACAGACCCCATGTCCTGATGGATCTGTGATAAACAGAATTAATCTGGATGCTTTTTTTCCTCGAATACTTGTAATTTGATCTCTATGAAATATGCCCAGTTTGATATAAACGGGTGCGGTCATCTGACATTAATGATAACGCGACACTAAATCATGCAGAAGTCGTCTTAAAACTGTGTAACTTGCCGATGCACACGACTGTAGCCGGATATGCATGACATTTCTTTCTTTTACAAATATAAAAAGTCCTCAACAATTTGCAACGCGCCATTTAGCGGACACGGACAAGTTTTGATAAGACATCATTTGTTTTCACGTTAAATAAACGTAAATTCATATTATTTCATGTGTCTGCTATGTGGGTATTTTTTGCAGGCACAAATCTTTTCGTTCACTGAAAGATTTTTTCTGTATAAGGTGTGTAGGAACTGTTGCTGCAGCGGGGAATCTTTTGGTCGTCACGTTTGTTCCGCCCGAACATCTATGAAGGTGACACATAACATACACAGCACTGCACGGCTGAGCAATAATCCGGAAAGTTGCCAGCCAGGCCTCAAAGTTTAAATTTGTCAGTGTGTGACTTGTTAGAGGTCTTTGTGCGACTCTCAGCTGTTTGTTTGTGGACACATTTTAGTCGCGTCGCAGCTAACGAGCGGTTAGCTAGGATGCTAACACGATGCTGAACCCGTCGGCCGGCTTGCCAGAGGAGCGAAAGTCCATGTACAGTCATCCCCAACACAGCGTGTACAAAACTGGAGATAAAACCAACCCCATTAGCGTCATACTCGTGAGCTCTGGCAGCCGAGGGAACAGACTCCTCTTTCGGTATCCTTTCCAAAGAGTCTCCGAGTGCCCGTCATCTCTCACAGGTAGGATTAGCATTAGCATTAGCCACATTCAGAGTCCCCACCTGCTCCTTATTCAGGGAAACGAGAGCCCCCAAACCAAAGTCTGACTCCCAGTTCAGTCCAGATCTGTAGGTGCTGGATTTAGAACAAACAGCTCACAGTATCACCCAATCAAATACAGCAAGGCTAAAAATGTATTTTTCCTCTATGTGGTCAGAAAAACATTTCATTTAATTTGCTTCAGACGTTCAAGACTGACAAGACAGCCTCAGTAAACTAGTGTGACAACAAAGTAGGAGAACTGAACCTGCAACTTTTCTTTTGTGGATTTAAGATGCTTTGGTATTTTTCATGGGACCTCAGACTGAGTCCGAGATTTAGAGATCAGGGCTCTGTGGGGGCCCAGATCATCTGCTGCAGGACTCAAACCGTTCCTCCTGACTCTGGCTGTATGTTTCTTACTGCAGAACTACTTTTGCTTGATTAGATGCTTTACTCGTGGTATTGCAGGACTAATAGGTCAAACCCCACATTGGGAAAGAGTAGCAGACCTGAACCAACTCTTGACAAAGACCCTTAATGACAGATTGTTTTTGTGGTTCTTAACTGCACCAGATGTGTTTTGTTCTCCTTCCAATTGTAATAATAATGTGAACTAATGCTATTATTTATGTCCTCAAGCAAAACAAAGAAGTCCATATGCACTGAGCACAACTGGAGATGGTCTTGAAGATCAGGATGGTGATTCAAGGTATTTTCTTTTCTCATCATGGTCTTCATCTATTATTAATGGATGTAGACATTGACATTCCTTCTTTCCAAAATACTTTTTTTTTTTTTAACCAACAAGAATTTCCAAGTAGGAACTTGCCCATGATTCTGTGATTGATTAAATTATTCAAATAAAATTTAAGAAACAACAAAAACTCCTGTGCAGGTAACACTCCAGAGCATAACAGACCAAGCTGCTGTTTGAATTTTATAATTTAATTAAGCTGGTGGAAAAAAGTAAAGGTTTATCAACAGTTCTCACTGCTTTGTGTTGTTTTTAACCATATTAGGGAAAATGTTGTGTTACCTATTGTTTTATATGCTTTGAATATGGTCATTATCAAACAATGCATTGTTAAACACACATCAGGCTTCTTCTTAGCTTAATTAGACTGAAAGCTATACAACATAAAAACATAAATATCTAAACTGGTCATCACAAAAAAGTAGGATGTTAGCAGTGCTGCCTCATTTAATTTTTTCCTTGTCCACCTACTATGGGGATGAACAAAAATGGGAACTCTTGAACATGGATGTGGCAGATAGCTAAAGTTTAGCTGAGTAATGTTCCCAATGCAGACGAGGTGGAGCCACTGAGAGTTTTTCATCTCAAATATTCATGATGAGTGTTTGAGCGCTGTTTGCACTTTCAATAATGTTGATGTCTCTTTCTGTAAAGCACAGAAATGTCCAGTCAATCTTGGCTCAGTTTTAGAGCAGTAATGCTCCAATGCTGCCGTCAGATAGACAGTTATACTGGTCACTCATTTGTTGGATGAACAGTGGCCACGTGCACATTCACACTGTATGAATTCAACTAAGTGGGCATCATGAGATCCTTTTTTTTACCCTCAGTTTTTGCTCACTGACTCCATTTCATACAGAATATTCTGTCTCCAGTTTTACATTATTTTAAAATGAAAAATCATTAACAAGTGCATTAATTAACATTCACTGCCTCTGGCAGATCAATAAAAAAATATGAGTTGTCTTTGTGACAAGTTTACTTTGACATTTAAGCTCGCATGTCTGTCTGTTGACATAAATTTGTCACTGTTGAATCGACCTGCAGACCAGCAGTTTGACGTCACAGTATCACATGTTTGTTTGGGTTGTTTTGATGTCCATTTTATGCATTCAGCCCAACTGTGTGTTGCATTTTCCCTTTTGTTTGCTTTTTTTCTTCTTTTTTATGGCCCAATTCCCATTTCAGAGAACAATCTCCACTAACTGACGAACAGTTGGTAGCAGGGTAAGACCAAATCATTCTAAACCACCTTTCCTTTGCTTAGATCACCCCTGTCCTTTTTGTTATTTTATTTAAATTTTTTTTAATCCCCTTCTTTCCTATTTTGTGTCCTACATGGATCCCCAACCCTAATCTCAAAGAATCCTTGTAAATTATCTGTAGCAGATATGGTGAATCAGTGTTTGGTTAATTTGGGATTTCAGTGTTGCTGTCCTCTTTCCCAATTGCTTTTTTCCACATTAAAAAAGACTGAGATACAAAATGAATCAAATGTAACTCTTAATTTATGTTGGTCTGTTGCTTCTAGCATGTAGACTCAGCATTATAAATTAAAATGCAAATCAAATGCTACATAGCAACTATTACACATTCTTGGGGTAAGAATATACTGTGCTTAATTTTCTACTGGAAGGTGAGTTGAATTTTATTCCTTTCATCGCAGCATGAGTTACTTCAGTCAAACCAGCATGAGTCTTTCACATTCTTTATTCATGCAGTGACTTCACTTTTTTTCTGCAAGGAGACCTCTTCTTTTTCACGAGCTTTTTCATTTATACTCTGATTATTGAATTAAATTGCAGGCAGATGCATCTGATTAACACAACTCCTCTTAGAGACGGGAATGTGAGAAATGTAAACAAGCCAAGCTAATTTAAACTTTCTCACTTGACCCACCAGTTTGTGGTTAAACTTCTCTCCCCCGCCGCCATCAAACAACACCTTAATGAGTTTGTTCTTCCTTCTCCAAGGTTTTCTGACATCATCCTTGCCACCATCCTGGCTACCAAATCTGATATGTGTGGAAAGAAGTTTGAACTGAAGATAGACAATGTTCGATTTGTGGGCCACCCTACTCTTCTTCAGCATAATCCCACAATTCAGGTGTGAACTAATGACGCCTAATGAAAACATGCAGTCATTATTTGATCTAAAGTGAAAGAAAGTGTTGACACACATGCTTTGACCAGACAGCTTGTTCCTGTGTGAAGAAAATCAACATGTTATTGTGGATTCAATGTCGATCTGCATTAGTATCATAGTGAGTTCAGGCATTTGTTATGTACATCCTCTAGCACCTGTTCTAATCAAAATATCAGTTAAATAGTTAAACAATGGCATCTTTTCTGTTAATGTTACGATAATAATAGTATTGAACTTGTCTTGCCACTAGATTTGAATGAAGAGATTGCTAATTTGGCCAGAATCCTGTTAAATTTAGTTTGTCTTTGAATATGGTGGGATGGGCTGACCATCACCAGTGCCACCTACTGACAATTACCTTTCTCAGACTGGTGGTTTGTTGCTTGTATTGCTGATGAGGGAACCTCGCAGGGAATGGAACATTAAAATTATTCAACTCAATTACATATGCTTTTTGAAGGTATTCAGTCAGCAACACATTCTCAACAAAATGTGAGCCTTTCAGGAGGAGGAAAGGTTGACGTACTGCACGACTATGGCACCCATACCGCCTGTCATTATAAGAGTGAAGCTCTTTTTGTTTCCTTTCCTTTTACTATATTATCCCTTCGCCATTAAAGGTGGCAATTGAGGCAGTACAGATATCTAAAGTGTATCAAGTCTCACCCCTTGAACATTACTACGTTAAATGGATCGTGGTCCACTCCATTTATATCACTTGATGATCACACAATTGAATCAGCACGTTTATACATTATAACCCTCATTTAGGAGACAACTTCATTATTACAGGCTTCATTTAAAACTGCATTCTTTCTGTTTAGGTTTCTAAAACGGACCCTTCACCTAAGAGAGAGGTGCCTACGATGATACTGTTTAATGTCGTCTTTGCACTCAGGGTATGAAAGATTTTCTTCCTGTTTTTCCCTCCATAATATTTTAAGATCTTAATCTTACCCTGCAAAGCGCTTTGAGATAATACATATAATTATACATAATATATAATTTATATTGTAATTTGATACCAATTAAATTAAATGGAAATGAAAATGAGTTGAATATTTTTTTTTGTAATTATTAATATCAAAGTGAGATAATTAAAATTGTCTGTGTATACGAAAGAAAACAGCAATTTTCAGTATTAGTTAATATATGTTCACATACTAAAATTCTTTAATATTAATAGAAATAACTTTTTTATTTTTAATGATGGCACAATTAAGTCGTTACTGTGGGTGGGACATGTGTTTAATCTTTGTTTTCTGTGAATGGGAGGGGTGCTTGGGAGTGATAATTTTCCAGTATACAGTATCTGTTATATGATATGCTATCTGAGTATGGGAACGCAGAGGGAGGAGGGGCCAATTTGCTCTGCCTAATCATGCTACACAACAAGGCATGACCTGTTCCTGCCCATGCTGAGTCATTGTACCCAGTAAGTTTCAGTACAGCTGAAATGGGGTGAGAAGTGCCCCCTCATGTTTTGTCGATATCTGCTCAACAGCTGTGTCTGTAGTTCAGTGGGGCTGTTAAAATGGCGGCTTGGATCATTTTGGTGTATTTCACAATTGGTCGCCAAAGTTTTAACCAGTTTCAGTTTTAAAAGGACTTACAATTGAAATGTGCACACTGTAAATTAATTTTGTGCTATTGTACATGTTTGTTCATACAGATTATCTTAATTTTTTTTTAACGTCCATATTCAGCTCGTAATAAAAAAGAGGTATGCGATCTATTTCACCAACACCAGATTATGTAGTTTGTGTTCTGTTTTCTCCATTTTTATTTATACACCTTCAGAACTCAGAATGCACATGAAGCACTCCTGTTGTAAAGGTAGAGTGTAATATGCAATCTCTGAATTGACATGTTTTATAATTTGCTCGGCCATGACAGGCGAACGCTGACCCTTCCGTCATTAGCTGCATGCACAATCTGTCACGACGGATCGCTATAGCCCTGCAGCATGAAGAACGGCGCTGCCAGTACCTCACCAGAGAAGCCAAGCTGATGCTGGCTGTCCAGGAGGAGATCACCACCATAACCGAGAGTGAGATGCACAGTTTACACGCATCAACCCTGACATTATCTCAACAAAACTATTGATTGTAACTCATTAATGAAATGATTGTTTAACCGCTCAAGCTTAGAAATAAGTCAGTTATATCAACAGTGATCTCTGTCTGTTCCTGATACCAGATGGAAGCCCCCAGTCCCCATTTAGACAAATTCTTCCTAAATGTAAACTAGCCAGAGACCTGAAGGAGGCATATGACAGGTGTGTGATCTGTTTTTCCTACAATGACCAATGTATCTTCCCAATAAAGTCGACTGTGGTAATGAGGTTCACAAATGCTCAGTCATGTTCTCTTAATATCTACCCAGCACCTGCAATGTTTGTACACTGGAAAGTCATTCTATTATTTTAAAATAGCAGAGTGGTTTGTTTTGTTTTTTTGACAATGGAAGTCATTTTGTATATTTTATATCTCAGACATTAAATAGATTAGATTAGATTTTTTGTTTGATATTCCCGTACATATTCATTCATACAGACTAGCCTTATGGATTGCATTTTTTGTCTATTTGCATGTCTGCTTATTTATTTCTATCACTGTTAATCATGATATTGATGTTTGTTTGTTTTTTTTTTTCAGCCTTTGTACAACAGGTGTGGTGCGACTACATATTAATAACTGGCTAGAGGTGAGTTTCTGTTTACCACACAAGATCCACAGGATTGGTGGCAACTATATCCCCCCACAGGCGTTAGAGCGCAGCCTTAAAGCCATAAGGTATATTTAAATTTTTTATTCGCTACACGTATGTGTTAGTTTATCTTGATATTAGATCAGAGGGAGGGGAACAGTTAACTTTGAATCATAGTGTTTCGGTTTCTATAGTGGGTTGAAAATGAACTCTTCTGGAAACACCCCATCCCTAAGTCATCTTTATGGACTGTGATGCTAAAAATGGCATATCGCTGCAGCCACGGGTACCCCACCCAGTGGCCCCCTTCTCGTAACACCAACACATGTAAGAGAAGAAAACTCATGGACAATTCAATTTGCTGTAATTTAAAAACCCCTTAGTATTAGCTATAATGTATTTTCCCATTTTTTGCTTGCAAATTCAGAACCATAATTTTGATTAGCAAATTTCACTTCTCTGCAAGTTGTATAAAATGGGCCAGTCAGTAATTGTAGGACCAGATTATTTGAGGTAAAATATCTTAAATTGGTCAGGTTAAAAAGTGATAACAAAGGTGACCCAAACAATTACATTCAGCCGACCTGAATAGGCTTATAGCCTATCTGCATGTCACTGGATAGTAAACATCCTTAACAGATGCTGTTGACGAGACTGATCTGCCCAAAAAAACTTTGATCCATGAAACACTCATTGTGCATTAATTTGAGTATTGTGTCTTTAATAGCTGATTAATGGTTGTGTATTTTGTGAGCCACAGGACTCAGACTCTTGGTTTTGGTATTTGAAAAAGTTTCCTGTGGGACACGCTGCCACCTATTGCCTCTTCAGATTATTTACATCAGAGCTGTGATCAGTTATCGGCCTCTCCTTTTATGGGTGTCTTTGAAACTGATTAAAATATACAAAGGTGGTTTACCCAGATGAAATTATTATTATTATTATTTCATTATCATGGTTGGTGCTCTCAGGTCCACTCAGTTGTCTTGTAAGTTGACTGGTACTACTGTCTTTACTCAGTCACGAAGCTGTATCATGCTTGCTCCTGCAGACCGTATCATGCCCTGTTACTGCTGGAAAGTGAGAAGGCACTGCTGAGCCAGCTTCCTCTGGACTGCTCGCCTGCCATGGTTCGCCTCATCAAGACCTGCTCTGCTGTGAAAAATCTGCAGCAGCTTGCACAGGATGCTGACCTGGCTTTACTTCAGGTGCAGAACATTCACACTATCTGCATTACCGTTTGAGACATAGAGTACTTTTTCATAATTTACAAAAAATAAATGAAGTCGGCGACTCCAAGAAATAATTAATAATTCATATCTACAAAATCAACAGAGTAATGAGCTTGATGTGAAATATGGTGCCACTGCTGTAGCACTGGTGTTATGTCTGAGCTCTGTTAATATCCCGGTAAATATAGTTACTATGGTGATATTGCCATCTAGTGGTCAATATGAGTACATCAAAACAGAACAGAAGTTTCTCTGTCATAAAGTTAGAAGGGATTTTCCTTCAACACCTGGTTTTCACTTGTTAGGCTTTTTTGTGGTTCAGATTTTCATGTTGTTATTGCATATCGTTGATGGTGGTTGCACTATATTTCCCCACTCAGATCTTTCAGATTGCTGCCCACTTGGTTTACTGGGGCAAAGCGATCATCATCTACCCGCTGTGTGAGAATAATGTGTACATGCTGTCTCCTCATGCCAACATCAGCCTGTGAGTGTGTGCAATCCAGTTGGCTGTACTGTTTACTGCGTAACTAATAAATCAGATTTTTCTTCTCTATATACCGAACTCTGAATAGACTTTTCTTTACAGCACTGTGGAAAATTATTTCAGAGCAGTACTAATGGAAAAGCTCTGTGATGTAGAATAACCTGTGCCATTCCTTCCTGGATAGATATTCTCGGCTGGCTGAGCACTTTGCTCAGCAGTTTCCTGGTCATGATCTGCCCTCCATGTTAGCCAAGTTCTCATTACCTGTGTCATTGGCTGAGTTCAGAAACCCTCTGGAGGCTCCTGCGCAAGAGGTAGGTTTATTCAAGCTGTTCATACACTGCAGGAAAAAAGTCATGCATTATTTTGTAATAATATTCCGAATATGACAAATGGGAAAAATAAGATGATCCAACTGCCTTTTAATTTCTCATCATCGGTTTTGTTCATGATGATAAAGTAATCTAATTTGCATGTTTTGTTTTCCAAAGGGGGAAAAAAAAACTCCTTTCCTCCAAGTAAACCTGAACAAAGTGAAACAACTTGGAAGCAGCTGTAATCATGAGAGAATGTTCCTTGTTTTTATGAAATATTTTTAGATTTGAGACTAATTGACTGTGACAAAACATATGTTTGTACAAATTAAGCACAAATGAACTTCAAATGACTGTTTTTCAGTAAATTCCTAGTATTTATAAGGCTATTACTTTAAACTTAAACTCATTATTGCCAGACCAGGACCATCTGGTCATCATCTAAGACCCATCTCATTTTGGCAGAGCAAAGCATCAGGAATAAATTATAAATGGCAAAGGGACAGCAACTACACAGTTTGCTGCCTCAATTTTTTATGAGAGCAAGATCAGAGTCATAGTTTTTTCTTATGGCTCTATTATGAGCTTTAATGTCACCCACTGCTGATTTAGAACATATTTGACCTGGTTAGGGGCATGAGCGTGTTCAGTCTCACTTGTTAAATCTTTCTATTATGCTCAGCTGTGATGCAGTTTTGTTGCCCTGCTTCCCATCCAGGCCCAGCTGATCCAAATGGTTGTGTGGATGCTCCAACGCCGCCTGCTGATCCAACTACACACTTATGTTTGTCTGTTGGTGCCACCTGGGGAGGATGAGCCGGGGCTGAGGGATGAAGATCTTCCACTGGCAGCCAGAGTAGGGGGCCGCAGTCTCAGCACCCCGAGTGCTCTCAGCTTTGGTTCCCCAAGTATGTCCTCACACCTCCTCTGCTTTTACAGGTAAAACAGATAGTTAATGATCTTTGGTCGTCTGTCTGTTCCTTTTGTGCAGCCAGTAGTGATGACATGACCCTCACCAGTCCCAGTATGGACAACTCCAGTGCAGAGCTGCTGCCTGGTGGAGACTCACCGCTCAACAAGAGGATGACAGAGACGTTACTCGCCAGCCTGTCAGAGCACGAGCGGCAGGTTATTCTTAACATCCCTGCTGCGCAAAATCCAGAAGATCTGCGGATGTTTGCCAGGTAATTAAATCTGTTTCAAACTCACACATTCTTTTCATTTTATCTCTGAGCATCAGATGTTTTTAGCTCTCTGGTGCTCTCTGCCTTTATGCAGTTAGATTTAAAGATGACGTAAGTTCTAGTGAATCCAGTGATTTATTTCATTGTGAATCACTTCTTAGTCTCTTGGGAAATAACATGATTACTGTTCAATGGTTTGGAAACCAAAGTTATTTTAATATTGAGAAATATAATTGGAACTATCTGCTGGAGAGTAGAGATAATTTGTGAGCTGTTAGAAAGAAATACTTAGAAACCTCAACAGCTAAGGAAATCAGTGCTTCCTCTTGCACAGTATTGAAAAATCACATCGACACTGTAAAAGTGCTGCCTCATGGTTGATTTCCACCGCTAATGAACCAGTTAAATTCAAGCTTTCAACCCATTCTCCTGCCTGGTCTGTTCACTGCTTTCAGACTGCTGCATTACTTCCGGGGACATCACCACCTGGAAGAGATTATGTACAATGAGAACATGAGACGTTCGCAGCTCAAGACGTTGTTTGACAAGTTCCGCAGTGTCCTTGTGGTGACCAACCATGAGGATCCCATTATTTCAATCTTTCAGTCACCCATGGAGTAGTGGCACTGAGGCGGCAGCAGCTCTCACTAACTGGAAAAAGCTGTCAGCCTGAGAGCAGTTTGTTGTCTGCTATGCTCACAGCTAAGTGCTCCTGCACAATAATTTTTTTTTTTTTTTAATAACTGCATTAATGTGTGCCAATTTTCAAAAATGTAGAATGTGTTTTTTTTTCCTTTATGAGCCAAATGTTTGTTTACAATATTAAATTATTTTGTACATACCAGAAAACATCTCAAACTTTCACTATGGATATAGTAAAGATTGGACTAGAAGGAGGTTAACTTCATCATCCCCCTCTCCCAGATGTGTCAGATCTACACAGACCACAGTGGGGCACACTGAGTAATGATCATTCCAGACCTCCAGCTACCTCTTCTCAGGAATCCCAGAGGTGGAGCAAGAAAGACAGCAAGAAAGGGAAGACATCAGATGGGTTGTTTTTGCTTGAGGGAAGCAGAGCGATCCAAACATCTGTGAAATCAATGAATCACTGAGGAGAATTTCCCAAAGTATGAATGTTGAAGCACAGATGGAAGACCTGAAAAAAGAGACCTGTGAGTAAAGGTACATTTTAGAACTGATTTTTTTATAGGCACTGATAAATTTGAGTTTTATTTTAAAATAGATAGCACCTTTAAAATGGCTTCATTCTGTATAATTTGTGTAGACTTTAAATTAGAGTCAGAAAGTATTAATTTCATGTGTATAGGAAGCCTTAAGCTTTTATTTTGCATTAATGAAGCCCACAATGGGAACAGATGGCAGAGTAGTTTGATGAATATTTGTGTCAAGTCCTTCTGACACTGTGCTGTCCTGTGTCAGCCTGCACATCTTAAGTGTTCATTACATTTCCAGACTGCAACAGTCTCTCTGCCTCTTTATTCACCACACTAACGCAGGGATGTCCGCGGAGGTAAAACCTCCACGGTTTCTTGGCCCATTCGCCATGGGACTCGATTCCAACGCGTGGCGCTGATATTATATCGCAGGGCTCTGCCCAACTCGTGCTGGGGTCCCTTTCTAGCCACACCTCGGGGTCTGAAGCAAGGTCTCGACGGTCAAAGCAACGCTGTATATTTAGAGCCTGGCACAGTTTGGAGGGGCCGTTGCAAAGCTCTTTGTCCTTAAGTTGTCTGGTTCCCTGTCTGCGTCTGGCTGCTCTCAAATCCCTCATGATGGGCTGACCCTGCAGGGGCTCGAGGGAGCGCAGCAGCACAGCAGCACCCTCCCCTGTGAAAAACAGCACACAATATGCATCAGTCAGCAAGGCTCCACTCTGTCTCCTTCCTCTTGCCCTTTAACCAATGACGATAGAAAACAAACTGCTGCACAGGTTTAATGTCACATCGGCAACACACACTTAAAAGAGGGAACATTAAACTAAAAGGTTGTTTTTATAAGGAGCCTTTTTCCTCACCTTCACTAGACACATTCATACAGAGGTGGATGCCATAGATTGGATACACGTAGATTGTGCCTGGTGCCATAAACATGGCTGTGTTTCTCTTTGTGCGTTTGCCTCCGGCTGAGTGTGAAGCTCGGTCCTCCCCTCCAAGATAAGCTTCAGTTTCCACGACTCTCCCCCGCAGCTCGGTTCCATCTGCACACCTGCGGACCAACACCTGCAGGGAGGAGGAGGACAGACTGCGTTAAATATTTTATTTCCTCGATGATCACAAGATGAATTGGCAGCAATTTTAATCATCAAAAAATCTGATCAAATAACATTTAATTAGAAAAGGTGTTTGCTATTTTAAAAAATATATATTTTATTTGGTTTTAGCGTTATATGACAAAAAGGCATAAAATTATTCTGTGATTTATCTTGTTGATCTGGTTCTTGTATTGTGGTTGTGCAACATTATTAGGTTTATGTTGGGGTTGTGGTCACAGGTCACTTTGTGAGGCCCTTGGACTAAATACAAACAGGACCAGGTTTCCTCAGGTCCATGTAGGAAACCTTAACCCTGATAGATACTCCCCAGATGCACCTAATAGTTTAAAACCATGGAGTCAAACACTGCACGATGCATTGGAGCGCTTTCAGGAATAACATTAAATGCATGTGAAGGGAAAGGAGACCTTGCCCAGGAAAGCTTTAGCCAAACTGATGCATGGCTGGTTGAAAAACTCCTGTCCCAGTCTGAGCTGCATGTCCGCGCTGGTGAAATAATGACTTCGCTCCGTCTCTGCAGAAGAAGCCTTCAGTTTCACATCCGTCCGCTGTTTGTTGTGGTGTACTTGTTGTTCAGACGCCGCTGCCATCGCTGGCACCTTTCTTTTTCTCCCCGCCATCACCTTAACACGGTCCCTGTGTGTATATATATATATATGTAAGAAACAGCTTCAGATTTATGCAGTTAACATTTACTTCAATATTCACGTTTAAGTTGCAGGGGTGTGCTAGCAGTTAGCACCGGCGGCTAACAACCAGGAAGTGAATCTCTTAAAGGGGCCGCGCTCCCTCTTCCTTCAGTGTGTTTGATTATTGATCATGCTCCAGTTTGGTGTTTCCTGTTGAGCTTTTTTCCCTCCAGGCTTCTACTAAATTCTCAAACATGACTTAGTGGCACTAAAGTCGTCTTCCTGCTGCACACGACTGTATCTGCTGATGGGCAAACCTCCCCAAACACAGCGTGCTTTTCCTGTCCGTCTTATCTTTTCAGCCCCATTTGAAAACATTCCCCTCTAATAATAAGTTATAATTAGAGATGCAGTGCTCATGCCTGCCTGTGCCAAGGAAGTGGATGGCGCCAGTTTAGCCCCGGGAGCCATAGGTCCATGTGGCTTTCTGGACGAGTTAACAGCTTGAGACATGTTCGTGCCAGCGATTTACCATTTCATGAAGGAAGTAGAAGTTTGCTGAGCTATTGTTTGTAAGCACGACTGCATGCACTGATGGATGTAAGAATGGATGCAGTGGCTGAGAGCGTTGGTGCTGCGTTTTGGTCAACTTTTCTGTTATCTGTGAAAGGAGCTTTAACCAATTTCCAAATTAATCAATACAAAAACTAGAAACCAAGGAAACACACAGGGTTTTCTAAGAATAGAGGGTTACCTATATGGTAGCATGTGTTATTGCACATATTCTGTGTTGTATTGATGCCCAGGATTTTTTTTTTTCCCTGTCAGATGAGAATGGTTCCGTTTTTAACAAAGTGAAATTAAACATTTGTCAAAAATAATGAAGGAATTCTGTGCACAGTCCTGGGCCGCCTTACTGAGCCAGGATAGGAGCCAGACAGAAATCTGCTGAGCATGTTCAGTGAAGAGTCCTGGCATGGCCTGTTGACTTTGCTCCGGCTGGTGTGGGCCATTGTTTGCTTTGACTGCATTTCCACCGCCGGTCGGCAGCGACGACGAGGTCCGGCCTGGGCAGTTTTTCATTGTTGCCTCCAATGATAATCTTAGTGGCAACAGCTTGGCTGTAATGTTGCGTTCTGGATAGCTTTCAATTCCAGCAGCCACCTCAGCGATAGTGACGATGAGCAGGGAAGGCCAAAGACTCATCTGTGTGTGCAGATGGACGAGCAGAATGCAGGCAGACTGAAAATATCTTACTACACCATGAGTCAGAGAAACCTTTGAAGGATAATATCCTCTCAGTGTGCAGTGTGTGTTTAAAAGGACCTAATGCCTCATATATTTGTTTTTGAGAACATGAATTTGTGGTTATTTTTGTTATGGTTTGAACATTGACAGTTAATTGTTTCACTTTAATTTAACACCAACAGTCCATAAATATATATTCATGTACCATATATAGACCCACTACAGCGACAGACTGGCACTGCTGCCCTCGGTTTATATCTGGCTGTATAAAGATATTATATGAAACACATGACTAAAATGGACCGGCCAAAAATAATGTCACTATTCTGATCTGCTGTGTTTATAATGTGATTTGGTTTGAATGACACGTCTGTCATTGAAATTACTCTCACACTGAATTTTTATACATATATAAAAAACCAAATATGTGTACATTTGCGTCATGTATTATGTCACTGTTTGGGTATTTTCTTCAGGCTTTATTCGTTGGCTATTTCTTAATGATTGACTGTTGCATCATTTATAAGTGAGTCATGATTTAAATAAAGGATATCCCTGATGTTTCCTCTTGTAAATGATCTCGGCAAACAGTTAGCAGGAAAGTGATAGGCTGTGGGCTGTTGAGATAACTTCTTTTCCTTTTATAGTTTTTACATTTGTATTGCTTTACATGGCATTGTGGTGTTTACAGCAGATTTTAGTGTTAGAATTATCTCATTACAAAGTGTGATATTAAACAACTTGATTTTCTTGTGACAGCTCCTGCTTCTCTCAGGTGCGTCAGAGCCAAACGCTTCATATCTGCTGTTCGGAAACCCCCCCCATCGTTCTCAACAACAAAGGCTTCTTTCTCAGTGGGCCAATTAGTGACAGAACCTGGTAGTCATCTGTATCCTCAGCGTTTGATGGGATAAATCATTAATCAATAGAATGAATGATTCATGAGTCCCTTCCATGTTTGCCACAGAGGTGTGTATGCTTGTGTGCGTGCTGGACAGGTTGCAGTGTTCTCACGAGGAGGAGGAAGCAGGAGGATTACTCCACATGAGGCCCGGTTTCACACCCTCAGAGCAGAGACCGTGCTCTTTGAGATAATGAGGTGTTCTTTTGTCCACATCTGGGATCTGGTGCTGCTGGTTAGGGGCTACTGTAAGTCTGCCGGGATTGTGAAGGCTTTCCTTCAGTTTATCTAAACCGCATATGGGATTTTGTTCTGTTTGATCTGCATTATAGAAAATTAGAGCTGCTTTAGTGGAGCAGTGTGGGTGGGTTCGGTCTCCATCTACAGAGAAACAACAGAGGAAAAACTACTTTTAATACCAAAATAAACCCACAGTAGAAGCTTCAAAACACAAATGAGTCAGTTGATGACAGTTTGAGGCTGTCTTATGAGACCATTAAAGAGGCAGGACCCAGCTGTCTGGTTTATTGATTGAGCCTGCACTAAAACCTCTAGCCCACTGACCTTTGTCTGTGATAACAGTTACTTGTCTCACCACACACCTGTAGCTCTCGGTGGAAGCAAGCAGGCTGGGAGGCAGGGAGGATTTTACCAGCTTTATCACCAAAAGAAGGGAGTAGCCATCTGCATAACACAACTACACAGTGAAATCCTCCCGTCCTGTCTCTGATCTCTTTCACAGCCTCCTTCTGAGGAGTCGGTTGCCTTGCGGAGTGATTCAAAGCATGTTTCCTTTGGCTCTTACATGCCAGAAGACACTGACATCTTTTTTTTTTTGTTGCCAAATTAGTTCACCCAGGTAACCAGAGTCAACGTTACATGCTGTTGACGCTTTCGAATGGTATCTGGCCTCATTTGTAAATGTCAGCCATCCATGAATCTCTGTGGTCTTAACCCAGAAATGATGGCCTCCTCTCCACTTCTCTGCTTGGTTGAAACAAAGAGGAAATCGTTTATGGACCGTCTGCTGATGTCTTTTTGCTTAAACCTTACCCTTGATCTCAAAGCTTTCATCTGCGTCTGATTGATGGGGCATTAGGGGGACTTGAGTGCTCCTACAGGTCTTGTGCTGCTTCCTAATTGCTTCTTTTGCCTCAGCTTCAACCCTCCTCAGTCCCAGGGGAGACCTCACCATTAATTACTGTGACTTCATGGTATATACATCAAGGACTCCCGGCAGGCTACTGAACAGTCTTTACATACCCGAATGGATGTAAAGCAGTTGATGAAGCCCAATAAACTCATTGCTGTGGTGGAAATACTATCTGTTGCCTAATTTAGGAGCATGTCTCTAAACCCGACTTATTTGCAGCGTGGCCATTATTCATGCTGGCAGGGACGAGACCCTGGGCGAGTGGAGACTAAAGCTCAGAGGACGCTCTCTCTTTTTATGTCGTGAAACACAGAGACAACACCAGGTGTGAGACCTATCTGCTGTTTGTTTCCTGTTTTATTTATTTTTTGTTTGGCAACATTTAAATTGATTAAATTCAGCCCATACGCAGCAATTGATTAAAACTAGCAAGTTCCTTGCAACAGACTTCTTGTTGCAAATAAATGTGCAACAAATAAATTGGACTGGAGTATATATTTTTTAACAGAATTAAATAATCTTTTCTGATGAAGATATTAAGTGTTCACAATGAATAATGATAAACTGCATAATGAGTAATTTCAGTGACCATACTTGATGAAGGTTATCTTGACTTAAGTAGAGGAGTTAGTACTTCTTCCATCACTAGCAAATACAGTGATTTATTTAAAACATTCAAGTTGATCTCGCAAAAAAAAGCAACACCTCTGTCTTCCTTTAGTTTAATAACAGAGAGACACCAGCAGCCGTGTTCAGTGGAGTGTGTCTTCATCGAGAAGTGCATCAAAGAAACCGTAAAAGAGACGTTTCCAGGAACCTGAGCCTCCAGTGCCCCGAGACCCCGTCTGAGGAAAGCGGCGTACACCGTGACCCTTGTCAGCAACTCAGAAACCTTTTGCTTCCTAACATCCATCTCTCTTCTGGAAAGTATTCCCAGGTGGGTCTGAGCTTTCACTGAAACTACAAAGGAATGCACCGTGATGGTCTTTTCATTAGAGGGAGCAGCAGCATGGAGTTTGATTTTCTCTTATGAAAATACTTTTGTTTTCATGTCGTTGTGTGGAGAACCGTATTATTCAGGCCTGGTTTTATCAGCCTCACTCAGCCTCATTAACGTCAGCAGATCCAGACCACTGACTGCTCATTGATTTGAAAAAAGCTGGTGACATATCTATAATATTTAATACACAGTTGGTCATTAGTTCAGTTATAACACAGTTAGAGAAACAAGCTCATGGGAACTGGTTTTACTGATTGTTGATATGATGGAAGGTCATCAATATCATGTGGCAATATGACGTGATTTGTCTAGAAAAAGACAGACATTAGTTTAAAAAAAAAAAAAAAAAAGTGAAGCTTGTGATGCATTTGTAATAATCCCTCGAAGCATGAAATGTTATTTATTTCAGCTTCAGACAGACTCACATGTGTCTTACGGAAATATGACTGGGGCATTTCAGGTTATGATGTTCATTAGTCATGAGACAAACCCACAATGGAATTTAAGGAGTAAAGTCCAGAATAAACTCATTTTCTTGAGAATATGCAGATGGTTGGAGGAGGGCTGTTAAAGCTCTGGTCATTTTTGTCAGTGTCCTTAAAAAGCCCCTTTTTTCCATCTATAATAATAATAATAAGATTAGTGTCAAGGTAAATTTTTCAATTCTTCTTTGTGATTCGTCATCAGTGTGCCTCTTTCACTGTGTGAGGCTCATGTTGACCAAACAGCAGGAAGCAGGCGTGACTCAAACTGCAGATGGCAAAGTGAGAAAGCTCAACTTCCATTATCAAAATAACAACACGACCAAACTAGAATGTTGTTTTAATTTTCTGAACAGCTTCATTTCAGCCTTATAAATAATAGCCCACATTTCTGGTTTCTAATTTTATTGGCCCACACTGAGGTGGAACTTAAAGGCCTGATATATTGAAATGAAATGACCCTGAACGAATTAAACTGCTTTCATGCCTCCTGTTTGAGAGAAGTCTGAAATCATCAGACCTCTATCATCATCATTATTAGTATCATTATCATTATTATGGAGATTTATACCGTTGTTATAAAAAAACAAAACAACATTTAACGTTATATTTTTCTAAATATAGTTTGAAATGACGGCTCTGTGTTGGAGTGGATCATTGGACCCAGCGGTGGAGACCCCGGAGCCCGAACCGGTCATATCGCTTAGTCACCGCCGGTAACCGGGAGAAGCAGCGCCTCCCCGCGTACGCACCGATTGGCGGACGCTCATGACGGGCTCTCCTCCACAGACCGTCTCCGGTCCAGGGCGGGGCTGACTCTCCACCAAACTGAATTAAGCTACAACCGGCAGAGGGGGAAAACTTACCCCGGGCGGCTCCATGGAGCAGTGTGGGAACGCTCTGTCCGTAGGTGGGAAGCAGAGAACCGGACGGCAGCCACATTTCGGACACACCATCCACCAGGGCTGCCTCGGCCGCCTGCGCGCTCAGGAGTGACCGGGAGTGATCCGACGGCACCGGCAACCGGCAACCGGGCTCGGCTCGGAAACATCCGCGGGGCGGAAAGAGGAGCGCGTTTATTCCGCTGCGCCGCTGTCAGGATGATGTGACAGATCAGTCATCTGCCGCTCGGAGGGGAAAACATCTGTGAATAAACCGTTTTTTTTTTTCCACTACCGGGGATCATCTGAGCCGGTTGGGTTTAATAAGGGTAAGTTATGACATAATTTGGTGACTGTGGGGGGGAAACACACGCGGCGCGTCGTGATCGCGGAGGATTGACCAGTTTTGTACTGGTCGGCTGAATTACTGTGGTGGTGAACTTAAGTCAGACTCAGCATCGTTTAGGTGACAGTGTGCTGCTTGGAGGAGGAGTTGTCATCGTGAAAGTGGGCCATTTAATATGATCATAATTGGATCTACCTTTGAGGCCCAGCCACCTTTTTTTTTTTTTTTTTTTTTTTTTTTTTTTAAAGTGTGACATCAACCAAACACGGGGGATGTTGAAGAGGGATTAATGTGTGAAATGAGCTCTGTGTCCATTATAAGACAAACTGATAAGATAAATTACTCCGCCCCCCCCCCACCACCCCTCTTAAACTTCATCATGGTCACATTCAAGAGAGATCATTTTTTTAATTGGGCTGAAAGCTTTGGATGGAGGGCAGTTTTGTTTTAACTGTAGTGTGAAGGAATGGCTGTGCTGCTGAATAATATTGCAACAAACCACTAAGTCACCACGATCTCAGTCATACTTGTCATCCTCCTTTTCACCCCTCTTCTTCCTCCTCCTGGTCGTCGTCATCATCGCCACCATTATTCCCCTCAGTTACTCATGTTCATGCTAGTATTTGTGACAACATCACGGCATTTGCTTTTCTGTATCATACACTGACACGCTTGTGGAGATGAAAAGAGCACCACACATGGGCCTTCTGTGCGTTTTACCACTTTCTACCACGCTGTGACTCAAAGTGACTCATGGCACAAACGCTCTCAAAAAATGAGGCAAATCCCACAAAACCGTCATGCAAAGGAGCGTCCATCTGAATTTCTGAATTTGACTCACGAGAAGTTGAAAGCTCCCTGACGGCGGCCCACGTATGAACAAACCCCGGGCCTTGTTGACATCGGAAAGGTTACGCGCTAGGGTGTCCTACAATACCTGGGCAGACCGAAGTGAAACCGTAGCCGCACTGTATTAGAAACTGCTGAGTTATTTTGGCAGACGGGACATCGGAGCACATGGCCTGGTTTGTGTGCCCAGTGTTCCTGAAACCTTATCACATGGAGGGAGGAGGATCATGGCTCAGTGTGTGATGTAATCGCACCGATAAAGCACAGCCCTGATGTGTGATATTGGCAGTTATGCTCATCTTCTGTATCTGCTCCAACTGGAACCCATGGAGAATATTCCCTGTGTGTGTGTGTGTGTGTGGGTCTTTGGATGTTTATGTGGGTACACGATACTTGGAGGGAACTGGGAGTAGCTCTGCTGAGGCAGGTGTGCCATCCAGGCCGGCCTGCGATGATTGGCTGGTATGTGAGTTTTTTTTTTTTTTTTTTTTTTTTTTTTGGGGGGGGGGGCTTCTGAGGGGGGCCACACCGTAGTCATGCCTGCATGACTCATGGCGCGGTATCTGTCTGTCAGTCTGGCCAAGTGCATAGTCCTGTACATCTGCCTCGTGGTGTTGCTTTCAAAAGAGCTACAAGGCAGGTTTTTATTTTCAGCGGTTATGTTATCAACATTCATTCACAGGAATTCACCGACAGATTTCTTTCTATACATTTCAAAGGAAGCCGGTCCACGCAATGGCACCGCCGGGACATTTTACATATGTGGTGCTCAATTGCTTCAAGATGATGCGTCCTCAAGCAGGACACAGTTGTTAGACCACCTTTGTAGATTTGGTGCTCAGTTGATGCAGCGACGCAGATTTCAAACACAAGGCCGCCATAGATTTCCCGGAAGAAGCCCTCAAGAATGCGAAATCAGCCCGTTCCCGAAACATGGGTGCACCCTCTTTGATTGTTGGTCATTTTCTCCCGTGTCTGGACTGAGTTCTGTCTGCATTCAGATGAAATGAGCGTCACGGGGCTGAACTGTTCCATGTGTGCTGAGCGCATGCTTCTCTAAATAACCTCAGGCTGTTACATCAACAAACATGAGTGTGCGTGCGCAATTTGTTCGCTAGAAAAGCCCCGAAGTTTGCATTTATTGCTGAGCAGGTAGAATTTTGTTCCTATTATATATTGAAGAAATCATATTGATGCAGTTGTAAGTAGAGGGTAGCACACTGTAATAACTAGGGTTAGGGTTAAGGCTATGCAACAGTCTGCTGTGTTGCGTAAATATATTCATAGAATTTTACCATTTCACATTCTGCTGGTCCCTTAGACCATCAACTCTCATTTAATTGTCCTTTAAGGAAGTCTTAATATTATTTATTATATATATCTACTCACTCTAATGCTCCAAAAAAACCTAAACGCTTACTTTGAGTGAAATATTAAAACACAAGAGATCGTAATTTTTTTTATAGCACCACAACACCACACAGACTACCTATGAGAGGGTTAACAATACGAACAATATGAAGTTTACAAAACCTCAATGACAGTGTCATAGAGTTGCGAACATGTTTTTCATTCATTACAGGATCTGCCATGTAAAAGCTACTATGTAGTCACGTTAGTCTTGTAGGTGCATTTGCCAAAAAAAAAAAAAAAAAGGCACGACAACGTGCCTGGAGAGGTCAAACATGTTGGACGACTTGTTCTGCAACTTTAGAGACAATATGCATGCTTACCTTCCGCACATATTGGTTGCAACTGTTCCCACACCTAAGCTCTAGCAGAGATTATCTAAAAAAAGCATGTCAGGTATGGCTTTACGAATAACTGATGGTTAGAGAGCCCACAGGATCAGTTCGATCAAGTTCTCACTGGTGCTTGTTCAGCTCACACCTTGATGACTTTGATGTGGTTACGGTTTTGACTAAGTTGTCAAGAGCAGGAACTTTGATTTTATTTATTTATTTTTTTTTTTCCTCAGATCCGTATTGTGGTATTTGTGGAAAAGCAGAAACTGTGTTGTGTCTGCCGAGCATGTGCAATTGGGAATGTAAGCGGATACATTTTGTATTGTTGATGGAGGGTGGGAAAGAAAACCAAACAACAAAATGTGTTGGTTTGTTGCGGTGCATTGATCTTAATTACACAGGAAATGTAGCGTTTGCTTGTACAGACCATCATTTTGTGAAGTACAGTGTGGTGGCTTCTGCACAATCCCAGAGTGCTTCCCCTGTTGATGCCTCAGTTGTGTGACTCACAGCCATTGCATCCAATTGTTCCCATCCCATGACATCTTGGTGGTGGCATGATGCAGCGGCGGCCATGTTAGTGAAGTCAATTGTGATGTAATGCTGTAATGCAGCAGCGCGGCTATTTCGGGTCTACCTCTGAGCCTCCAAGGCCTTCGTCTGCCAGCGTGCCACTGTGCCCTTCTCTCAGTCAGCACTTCATCTGTCATAAGTCAGACAGCCACACATGATCCGTACTAGAACACCTTTGGGAAAACGTGGGAGGTATGACCAAATTGAAAATACAGGTTGCTCTGAATTGTTTTTACAGTTCTTTGGCTGAGGCCACTATTAGGCTGTAGTGGAGATGAAAACATCTAATTTGGGGTTGGTAGTTAGAGGGTGTCTTTGGTCTCTTTGCTTGTGTTCTCACTGACATGGTGTCTGAGGAGGGTTAACCTCGGGGCAAAGCTCATTCTCAGCGCTGCGGGAATGCCGGGTGTTTTTTCCCAGAAGGCTGCAGCTTTTTGACGAGCAGCAATCGCTCCTTGAACTTTGATCTTCCTCTTTGAGTGTGAAAAATTCTCGGAGGGCGTGTCCGCAGATAACCTGGCACATATCATTCTTTACCTGGTGATTCGAGGCCAAGCTGCACATGTCGGGTATGTTGCAGTCGCGTCGTTTTAACTGAGTGAAATTCTTTGACAGGGAGTTTTGTTTCAGAGCTTTCACAGGGTCGCATCGGAACAACTCGATGGGAAACTTGTGAAAAGTTAATGCAGCCTTCTTGTTTGAAAAGCACTTTCGCTTGTGCACATGACTATTGTTCTACTTAAGTACCACTTTGACTGTCTGTTACAGGGGGTTCACGATTGGGCAAGAGATTAGTTAGTTACAGCTTAAAAATCCCTTCTGGAGTTTTCTTTACTAGAAAGGCACCAATATTTATTACAATTGAAGGGAAGTTGATGGGATTTTATGTTTTTCTGTGTGTGACTGCTTCACTCAGAGAAGCAGTGAACAGGGACTCGTGGCTTTGCTGACAGCACTGCGTAGCGTCTGTTTACTTTTTCTCTGATCACTGTCAGACCAGAGGACCAACTCAAAGCACTTTAAATAGGATGTCCCCCCCCCAATCCCCCTTCACTCCCCTATCTTTGGCACAGTTGGTTGTTATACCCTGAGGCTGCAAATCCTCATTTTGTTCCCAACCCAAGTTGACTGCTCCCTGAAAGGAGCCACACACGCGGTTATATCTGTGCAGTTTCTATCCTACGACGTCACATACCATGCACCCGAATCACTCCAGCAGCTTTCCCAGAAATGAGGGTGTGTGTTGGACTCCTGTGACTTGTCTTCTACTGGCTTTTTCAGAAGAGGTGGCTCTTAGTCAGAAGGAATGCTTCTTTGTTTTGGCTAAACTTGAACTGTTTCGAAATGCCACAGCTAAGGGGGTAGGGGGTCACCAAAAAGTGCCAGCCATGCATCTTTTTTTAAATATTAAATTTCACACGACTAGATCTCAGCTAATTTGATGGACCGTGTGAAACATTTGCCAGACAGACTAACTGAAGTGGCATCAAGCCAGGCACTGCTGGCATATTTGAACACATACCTGATCCTGTAACTCTCCACTTTTCTGCTGCCTCTGCCTCTCTTCCCACTCATGCCAACTTTCCCTTCCATTTGCCAGCTGACAGGGCTTGTAGCGCCTCGTGCCAGGGAAAATGATGTAAAGCCTCTCATTTATGGTGCCCAGTTGCTCACGCCCAGTTATAGTGAAGGCATCAGCCTAATGTGTGCCCAACCATATTCACTCAGGTCCAGGCAAAAACAAGAACCTTAACATAAATCAGAATTAATTTACTCCTGGGGCCTTTTATGATTTGTACTCCGGCTCTGAGAAACAAATTTTTTAGTTTTAGTTCTCTCATCTTGGCTGAATCGGTCAGAATTCTGTCGCCTCAACAATATCAGATTTCCTAATCGTTTGCGGCTTCTGCATGACAATATTTGCCGGGTTAAGCAGAGTGAGGAAGCGTCCCTGCTTGAGAGCTGTGTGACCTGAGGGAAAAAGTGACTTTATTTCCAAAGACAAAGAGTCTGTGTTTTCTTCAGTTACATCAGGAGTCATGAGGCCTCCCCCTCACTGGGCCTGGGACTGTCCCAGTGGATTTGCCCCAGCCTTCCCAGTTTTCCTGTGCCTTTGTCGGGACTTTTCCACAGATCTCTCAGCCCAGCTGCATGGCTTCATTCTTCCTTCTTCCTGCCCCTTTATCCTCACTTTTACACCTCCCTCATCGTAGCCTAGAGACCCTTACTTCATGGGTGTTCCCTTGGGTTACCCCCCCACCCCCACCCCCACCCATTCCCTGTGTCATACTCTATACTATAAACTGGAAAATACAGGAGATTATCATATCCAAGCGAGATGCAGTTGTGGATGGAGAAAATCTTGGAAATGGATTTTATGCTCTTCAATCACTGATCTGTTCCGTAGCTGACTGAGGAAGAATTTTTTTTTTGTGTGCTCTGCAAATAACATCCTGAATGATGTGCATGCTGCGGTCCGCACAGTCTGGTGTTGTCCTCTAAATGCTGACAGCACTTTGGCAGAAGAGACTCAGAAGGGGTTAGCTTTGGGTTAAAGGAGCGATTTTTAAGTTTTGCGGTTGTTATATCGGCATTAACAGCTGTTTGCTTACCAATCTGGAGGAAATGTTGTAAGTTCAGTATCAAACTTTATTCCTTTAATCAACGGAGAGGTGGATTGCTACATCACCATCCACTTGTGCTATTCTTGTATTGTTATAATTTTCCTTCCTCCACTGACGTTAGTATGCTAAGTAGGTTGTAGCAGTGTGGCCAGCCGCCTTTTTCACTTTCCTATATCATAAATAGTGTTGCCTAAGGGGTGTTTAAGCTCTTTATTGTAAACACATCAATGGCTGAAGCTCAGCGATTGGCATCATTGTTCCCGCCCAGCCAAAAACTTTGTTCCATTTATGTATATATCAGCACATGGGTGTTGCAGTGAAAAAGAAATATTACACAGCGCAGAAATCTACTTGGTTTTTTTTTTTTTTGGTCACAGTAAATTGCGCCGGGTTACATTTCGTTTCATTTTGCTTCTTCTGTAGATCGAAACGCTTACAATTTAGTGTCATACAAAATGGTTGTAGAAAGGGTGCCACCTCAATGAGTAACTCTCGCTTGTTTTGACATGGAGACCCACATCTCACCTCCGTTTCTGTGTGAGTCATCGCTCCGTGATCTACTATGGTCTCTGTTTCTCACAGCCTTTGCCCAAAATATCTTGTGACCGACATTTGCGTCCCATAACAGTGATTGTGGTATCATCACACAACCACAGATTTCTCCTGTGACATTAACAGGAACACACAATTTATACTGTCAACCTTCTTTTTTTTCCCACGCAGTAGTGTAAGCAGAGGGGATGTAGTGGTTAATGTATGTGTATGTGAGTTTGTGTGTTCTTCCCACCACCGCCAACTAGTGCAGAGAGCGTAGCTGTGAGTAAGCGCTCATCTGCTGGCCGAACCATTTTATCTGCCAGAAGTCATCTCAAACATTGTGCTCGCACGGCTCATTTTCATTTTAAGATTATTCTTCTTCTGCTCGTCCTTCAGCTGCTTGTTTGTCTGTGTAACAGATGAAAGAGATTTAAATACGGGAGCTTTATTAAAATGACCTAGTTGTTGTGTGTGGAAGTAATGGTTTCCCCTCCCTCCAATCTGAGGGCGGTGGCGACTGAATACATGGATGCTGCCTCTGAAAAAATAAATGTAAGTCTTCATAGCTGCACAGAATCAAGTTTACACTGTCAACCTGAGCAGGAAATCTGTTTCTGTGCAACAGCGATAAGTGACACTGAAGACGTTGTGATAGAGGCTGCAGGAAGGACCTCAAATCATATTCCCTGTCCTTCACTCGGCAGTTAACTCTGTGTGCAGACGTACACCTGCGTATAGACTCATGCTAAACCGCTTACTTGTGTGCACATATACACAGCCCGCAGTGTTGAAAATCAATGCAGTCGATCAATCTGCTCTCCCTCGGGCTGTCACCAGTCTGCAAATCTTTCAAGGAGACATTTTTGTGAAATTGGACATGAATTAATTTGAGGCTTGAGGCAATGTATGAAAAACTGTAGAATCAAAGCACCAATAGATCATGGTGTGTGATGAAAGAATAAATTATTATTGTGTTCATTATCATTTAAATAATCTGACATCACACTGAATGATTATTAGCCTCTCATTTCCAACACATTGTTAGCCTGAAGTGATTTTTGGTTTCTCCTCTCTAGTTGATAAAGGTTTACTGTGTTCGTAGGAAGATCTGATAATAGTTTGGGAACATCAGAGCTTCGGCAGGAAAGAGATGAACTGAGGAGGGGTTTTCCATCTCACTCAGTTTTTTTTAGGACCAACAATCTGCACTTTGTGTCTTGTTAATAGCTTTTTGTTTGTTTTTTTTCCCTCGGAAATTAAATTTTAACACAAAACCCTCCAAGAATTAGAAACTGAGTGAGTGGATAGATTACTATACTCCCTGAGAGGCAAAATTTCATAAGAATTCAGTTTCATCAACGAGTTTAGTTGTTGACTTTGAAAAGCTTTGTTTAATGAAAAACTTGATGGCCTCCATTCTCTCGGCAGCCTAAACCCATGCTAATGTGGATAATTCCCATTGTCCCACTGCTACCAGTCACACTTCATCTGTCCCCTTCAATGGACGTGTCAGCTTCGATGTCACAGTACACTGAGATCTCGCTCTCCGGCCGGTCTGTGCGGGGCATGAGCCAAACAGGGCCCATTATTTTCGGAACACAGTGACGAAGGCACGATCGTGGCTGGAGATGCCGGGATGTGTATATTTACATGTGCCGTGTGGATGTGTTCCTGTGCATGTGAGTGTAATGTTGTTTCCGTGATCGTGCGGGCCGGACATGGAGAACGCGCTCTGTCTGTGGGGAGTTTCCTGCCTTCATCTGCACGTCTCCCCTTCCTCTGCTCTGCACTTCCTTCCTTCCAACACTCCTCAGTAAAATAAGCAGTAACCTGACCTCCCTCTATGCTGGTGGTCTCCCAGAGAGGATGTGCAATGACAGAGCTGTTGACGCCCCTTTTGTGAAGTTTTTTTTTTTTTTTTTTAAGCCCTGTCGATTGATCAGATCACAAAGATAAACCGCGACAGTTGTGATGTTAAGGTAACACAGCCGGACAGCATGCCCTGCAGCTTTTTCTCAATTTTAAATGACTTGATTACCCCACATTTAGTTTGGATCCATGAAACAGTCAATCCAATATGATGTGTCTGCAGAAGTATAATGAAGTAAGCTCTGTGCCTCGCAAGATTAATTTTCTTCACCAGGAATTTGCCTCGTGCACCATTTCCATTGATGGTGGAATGAAAACTTCAGCCTTCTGTTGCTTTTGACTATGATCAGGCTGCACAATGTCCCTTGTTCAGCCCTGTCCAGATCAGGCCATACAATGCAGCCTTTTGTGGTCTTGATTCAGGCTGATATCATGGTGGAAACTATTTAGATGGGGATCACATGTTGTTAGGGCAGGCTGCTTGTGAGATTCTCCTCTTACTCACTTAACTATAGAATGTCAAACCTCCCGTAGACAATAAGGTGCTTGTTTGTAGTCTGAGGACACGTTTGAGAAAGATGGCTTACTCCATATTGTCCTCTAAACTAGATTGTAAAGACCTAACATCGAAGCCGGACAGGCCGGCAGGTGAGATACACACCTCGGTCTGATCAATAAAATCAGATGCTGGGAGGAAATTGAAATAGAAATCATCTACTTATTATCCATAATTTGGTTTGATAACCCACGATTTGGAAATTTTCATGGAAATGAAATCATTTCCACACTTGTACTGTAGATTTATGAGACACTACGTCATTGCCAGTAATGTTACAAATTATGTGACAAGCCCTTTTAAAGAACATTTTTAATCTAATTAGAATAATTTCATTTGTAATATGCAGACAAATTGTTAGCTTAATGCCATTACTTCTCTTGCCTCTGAACCCAGTCAGCATAATAGATGATATTATAACATATTGCAGATTTACTGCCAACCCAGATGTTTGGCTGCAGCTTTGTCTTATGTGGCCGCAATACATGTTTCAGACATCTACCTCACTTTTCCTTCAGACTCTGAGGTTAGGACCAGTGCTCTGGAGTATCCCAGTTTTGTTGGATTATATTAACTGACCTCAAGGCACCACAGTAGCAGGCCTGAAGCATTTTTGTCTCTGCTTTTTGTTGTGCTGCTTGATTTTTCTTTCCATTTGCAGTACAACTTGAGGTAAATTGACGATAAGCTTTGATAACACGCAAATGTGCTTCTCATCTGGCAGCTGGAGCCTAAAATAAGAAACCTATCAATTGGCTGTCTGATTTAGAGCTGATTCAGCAGCGTGTTACCTGATCTCACTGAAGTGGGTATGGAATACACACACACACACACAAATCTCTTGTTATTGTATAAAAGCATGTCCGCAGTGGGTGTGTAAAGTATATATAAATATATATATTTATTTTTATATTGACCATCCCAGGGGATTCAGCTGCTCTTCGTGATGTGTCACTGTGTCACATCAGCTGCTTCCTCAAGATTAGAGGCACAAACACAACTCTGGGCTGGTGACATGATACAGATTTACCAAGTGAGCCTTATTTTTCCACGAAAATGAAAACAGGCATTTTGCTGTGAGTTCATTTAGCCAAGATGCCTCAGTCCTGTATGATCAGCAGCTCCAGTCACATGTACTGTATGTCGTAAATAATTCACCTGCGCGGCATGACTGAATTATTCAAGTGCTGAATTAGCTACGCTTGTAATAACATTTCACCTGTGTTTTCAAAAGAAGAGAGAACTTTATGCCGAAGCAGAGCTGATATTCGGTTTGTTACCACACTGAGATTAAAGTAACAATATGTTTTGGTTTCTGTGTACTCATCTTGCCTCTCGCTCACATTGATTTCCTGTGCAGGATATTGCTGTGCGGAGAAAGGCTTGGTCTTGTGCTGATATAATAAGCCAGTGCAACTTTCAATGACCTGCATTGGCCTGGCAATATATGGAAGACGAGAAGACAGCAGGAAGGGATGCAGGCAGCGTGATGGTGGATACAGATATTACCTCTTTCACAATGGACACATCGGTTTTGTAAAAATTAGTTTCTAACACACAGATTCTGAGAGGTGTTCTAAAGAAAATAGCCCACCGTCCAGAGATCTCTTGATGTTGTTTTTTTGTGTGTGTGTTGGTCTACAGTTTCATCCGTGCACACATGCAGTTGAGTTCTATAAATACCCCACATGCATGCAGCCCGCTCTCAGAAGGCCATTTATACTTTCATGAGCTATTCATATCTCTGGCACTCGATCCTGTCATTTAGTAAACACTGTTATGACAGTGGGGGTGTTTGGCAGTGGAGCTGATACAAATCTGTCACTCCAGACTGAACCCACTGAGACTAAAAGGTTAAGTCTCCATTGTAAAATCCCACCGAGTGCTGACAGCCTGAACTAAATACCTGTGGAAGAGTATGAGAAAAGGCATGAGCTGCCTTTTTGGCTGGGTTTACCATCCACGCCTCTACTCTCAGACCCCACCTTGGCAATTACAGCAGCTATCCATGACACTTGATCTCAGGGTCAGCTGCGACAGATATTTGTGCTGTCTGTGTGTGTGTGTGTGTTTTTTGATGTCGTAAGGGCTGGTTTGGTATGACAGCCTGTCACATGTCAGGAGGGTCAATTCAGACGACTGCAGCTCTACTGGTGCTAAGTTGCTCCTAGATCCCTTGCGTGTTTTCTTCCCTGTAAGTTGGGCAAAGCAATAGAGTGACCCGAGGGGCTTTGAGCCTGAGCTGTTGACCACAGCTCAATTTTATTTTTGTTGAGGGACAACGTGTGGAAGCCATGTGTTAGTTTTCTTAGTCACTAGAGCAGCCAAAAAAGACACATTAGAGAAACACTAATTCCTCAACCATGTGGCTCTGTGTCTAAATCAACTTCCACTAATGGTGAAGTCACCTGTTATTAATGTCCACCCTGCAGTATAACACATTTATTTTTAGCGCCTGTGTCGTTTTCATGCCTCTGTTCTCCTCGCCACAATCGAAATAGCAGTAGCTTTGTAGTTTTGTCAGTTTCTTAATTCTTCCTGGTTGGATGCACAGCGCTCCATGCGAAGATCAAAAGCATCCTGCTCTCCGCAGTCAGCGTGCAGATGGGCCTCAGATGCCTGCAGGCGCTTAAGAACACACATGCCTGAGATGTCATCAAGTGCAAATGATTAATGTTTCAATCTTACGGCAGGCTGTATTGCTAGATATGTTGCTTCTTCGGATTGTTTTCGAAATGCCTCCACCCATTCATTAGAATGTGCTCATGTGTTTTTTCTTATGATTATGAAATCCTGATTATGGGAAGTACAGCTGCTGTATGCCGAGCATGATTTCACTATGGCACCACTGAGTGTGTCTCATCCAGACTGGCTTTTATTGTTAGGGAGAACATTTAGAACATTTCTAGTGATTCTAGGCAGAGAAATTTTCAGTAGAGTAACTGCTTCAATAGTGTTGTTTCCCTCCATTGTTTCCAGTGTCAAGACTCGCCTCCAGCATGGAGTGAGGCTGAAGAAACAATGGATACCAGGAGCATTTATGGTGAATGACTAACTGGTTGGGTATCGGGAAAAACTAACATAACCTGCTTGTGAAAATCAGGTTTTCATGAATGCAATAATTTGGCCGGAACTTAAAAATCTGTTGGCCGATACTGAAAAGCGTACAAATACAGAGAAAGGGTTTTGGTAGAACGGCGGGGTTAATTCTAGCCAAAGTGCACAAAAAGCAGAACTACGCAGGCAGGAAGAGAAAGAGGATGAAAAGGAGAAAAGGCGAACAGAGGCCTGAGGCCAGGAAACGGCGCCACTCTCAAGAAGGAGGTATCCGGCCTTCTCACTACTCAGATTAATGAGGTCATGCATCATGGCGCCTGCCTGCACACGCTAAGCACCGAGTCGTCATTCCCTGCATCCACCCTGCCTCCATGGGCCCTGCTGGTAGCAGGCAGGGCCCTACTCGGCGGGCCACCTGAGGCTCTGTCAGCCTCAATGACACAACCACCCTCAGCGCGGCTGCAGCTCGCCTGCCTCCTGTAGAGTGGTGTATAGCAGCCGAGTACACACAGTACCCGGAAACCAGCCAGCTCCTGTCCATAATGGTTAGACTTCATGTGGTTTCCTGCTCTGCCGTTTCAGCTTGGTTCGGTTTCAGCCAGAGATCTTGAGGAATGTGGTGAAGGCATGTGCTGAGATTACAAATGGCCCTGGTAAAAGAAGATTTGAAGAATGCACAAATATTTCTAATGTGACTATCTCAAAAAATGTGCAATTCATAAATCAAACACCTGATTGGCTCTTTTTAGAAAATATGAATATAGCTCCTCCTTTTCTCTTCTTCTGCAGGAGAGAATAGGGACCGGAGAAGACGGGTCACTATTTTATTTATGATGGATGACAAACAGGAGGACAATGTTCATCTTCTGGAAGCTTCTATGCATATTTGAAGTATAAGAGCTGCCTGGGTGAAGCGGCTATATTGAGGATCGGCCCCCACCCTGATCGAGCTCTGTCACTCAAGTTCAAGGTGGCGCTCAGAGCCCTGCTCGCTGAGCCTCACCTGTGACGGCTGGGCCTATCGGGTCTTCCTCTGCATGACTGAAGACCATTTTTCAGCCTATTATATTAAATTATGGCATGATGAGCCTCATCTGGCTCGAGTTTATATGCAGGACATAATACAATATCTTGCAGTCCAGCAGACTGCTGGTTATGCCTGTCAAACCTAGTCATTATGGCCCGCTGGACGTCCTTGCACCTGGGGAGTCATCAGTGTGTCCTCTGTTGTTGTTGTTGTGGCCGCCTGTCTGAATTCCCCTCCCTGCTAGAGAGAAGACTGGAGAGGCGTAATTTAAAAAGAATCCATGTGTGATTGTTGTGGGTCTCAGCATTGAGTAGGAAGTGTTACTTTTTCATAAAAACCAAACGACAGCAGGAAGCCAATCTTGTGTGGCGCAGTGTCAGTAATGGGTGTGGGTGTTTTCTCTTTTTAAACTTTATTTGTTTTTTTCCCTAATCAGATTTGAAACTGGAAGTCAAAACAAATCTGTCAAAAAGAAACTTGATGTAATCATGGCGGTTTGAAGAATGTGAGCCTCAAATCAATGCTGAGAATGTAAACACCGTGGGAAACTATAAGACACATGGAGTTGTTGCCATACAACATCTCAGCTAAGAAAAAAAGAAAAAAAGGCACAATCACCTTGAGAATAAGATAAGAAATGGTGCGTTAGTCAAGCAGCTGCTCGGCTCAACTAAAATAATCTTGTCTCACTGAACTATTGCTTTAAGAGTGACTTTCTTCTACCGTCGAACTTGACCATGAGCAGATAACATGCTCTGTCAGGGGAGGGCCCATCCTCCGCGCTGGATAGGTGCCAAACTCCGAATTCAGAATCAGCTCTCCTTCCCCCAAGGATAACAGCCTTTGGAGGACTTCCTGCCCATGAAGGCCCCGTCTTTCCCAGACAGGGACCGGCCTCAGTCTCCATCTTCTCTGTGCATGGATTTCTAATCACCACTCATTGGAGGGATGAGTGACAGCTCGATTGCTCCCTCGCAGTGAGAAACGAGTTGGTGGCTGCGACCTTGCTCACTGTTCCAGCTAAACTCAAGTCACAGGCCCGCTCCAGTTCAGCTACCATGTTGTCTTTGGAGCAGGACAAGTGAGATGGAGGGAGACACACATTCATCGGGCTTGGCTGCTGGACAAAAGTTGGAGGTTTATTTGGGGCTGAAATCTCTTAAACCCCCCACTGAACTGCAAGGCCGCACTGTTGCTGCAGCATGAAGTTTTGCAGGGGGAGACTACTTCCATGTGTCTACAGGGTGTGAGGTCGGCTTCCATTTCACTGCCATTTAAAGTCAAATATTTCAGCCACCATTTCATTCAACTACAGAGTTTGGAATGTTTTATCTTCTAATTTGTTTGCATTGGTTTAATCTGACAAGCGAGTAGAGAGCAGGCGTAAAGGAACTTTGAGGCTGTAATTGCCTATTAACAGTAACCACTCGCACAGAGACCACATGCAAGTAAGAACTAGAATGAGTGGGAGACTGTAGGCAGGAAAAAAGCCGACAGCAGGAGGAGAAGTTCAGCGCAGGAACAATGGGAGGTGTTTGCTCTCTTCTTCTGTAGGATAGAAGAGCAAGAACTGAGCATTCAGGGTAAACAGAGTTAATGCAGGAGGAGCCAAAGCTTAAGAAAACCAACAACATCCTGCGTGGAGTGGAAATCAAGTTGCCTCGTTGTCTGCTTTCACTTCACTCCCAGTCTCTTCCAATCTGAAACCGACACTCCCTCTGCAGATCTGCTCTGTATCAGGAGCCCTGCTGTTTGAACTAATGACAAAAGCGAATAAATGTCGAGCGTTCTAGCCTCGAGCGAGACAGAGGACTGTTGTTTTAACAGCAAGTTGTGCACAAGCTGAGATACTGGTGGCACATTTGCATTTCCCAAACGTTACTAAGCAGTCCATGAGGGGGATCGGGTGTGTGATGATTACGCAATACTGAGTCCTGATGGAAGTGACCTGATAAATGGGTCAAAGCTCTGGCTTTAGTCCAGTCTGCTTTTGCTAATCTCATATCAGAATCCAGATAATGTCAATGGAGGTCAAACAGCACTCAATATAAGAGCCTAATAACTTGACAAGGTCCTCCTTGACTGACGGGGCAGGATAGAGGAAACTCCACTATAATAACTTACAGTGCAAACATTAAAGTATATTGTGGCAGAAATGTGAGCAGGTAATTTTATAACTATAGAAATGCTGTGAATTTATAAATTGAGAGGCATCCGTCGCCGAAGACCCAGACCGTGTTTAAATATTAACACATCGGTGATGATCTTTGCTGCCCTGTCTGAGGTTTTCCTTCCGTCTCTTCTGAGACACTGAAGAAATTTCTCACCATCACTTGGGCTAAAACAGAAGCCTGTGGTGTGTAAAAATGGCAACATGATGCAGATGTGGTCAGTAGGCACGGATCTTTTTATTTTTTTTTTTCCCCCAAATGTGAGGACATGACCCTGTGTGGCTTCTCAGAGCTCCAAACCCTTGATGTGACTCAGAGACTTTGGCATTTTAATTGAATGAAAGTGGAATAGACGGGAAGGGGCAATTTCCAATTTCATATGGTTTTGTAACAGCTCCAGAGCTGCAGAGAGAACCTTCCTTCACAACTTTACACATTTGCACTTTGCATTAAGGCCAGAAGAGTCGAGCAGGGTTTTTTGTGAGTGAAAATAAATGATGTCTGTCCACAACTAAATGAGCAAAAATACTCATGGGGGATAATAAGCGTCAGGAAAGCGACAGGAAATGGACCACCGGGCTGAGAGCAGTGAGGTTAGACAGCGGGACAATAAAACGAAGGGCTGGGGAAAAACTAGGCTGCAGCTACAGGCAGGCTGTCTGATGCTGAAGTTTACGGTGCACCTCCTGTGGTCCACAGGCCGCGTCGTGGGAATGCATGCACACAGTCATTAGGCTCTGATAGATGTCTGCTGGAAGCAGGGCAACTTTTAACCACCCATGGGGATTAAGTTTAATTCTAACTGTAGAATTGAGGGATTATTTTTAAGACTGCAAACTTCCTCATTCTGCAGCACAAATGTTTATTGCCTTTTTTTTTTTTTGTTCTGTTTTGGGGAACAGCTGTTGATGGTTCTCAGAACTTTACATCTTGACTATCTAATGAAAAGTTATAAGGGGGTGACCGTACTTGAGGAAAATATGAGGCCTTAGCACCCTCTTGTGAAACCATTTTGCAACAGAATCATCATTTTTGAAGTTGGATCTTGATTTAAATTACTTCAGATTATGTGCGATTAAAATGCCTGATTGACTTCTCGTTTTGCTGCCTGTAGCTGGCAGGCCTGGGGTGGGACAGAGAACATGGCTGAACCACGGAGGGAGAGCACCAGCAGCCTGCAGAGGAAGAAACCTCCCTGGCTCAGACTGGACATTCCCACAACTCAGATGTCTCTAGATGAGCCTCCCACTTTTGTTCAGGTGCTTTTTTTTTTTGTTGTTGTCGTTGTTCTTGTTCTTGTTCTCACCGAATCCCACTGTTATCTTTGACATTGCTGTCTGTCCCTTCCTCTCTTGTGTTTTTCACATGTGCTTTTGTTATGTGTCATTTCTCTGCAGCCAGTGAAGAGGCAGGGCTTCCTGCGCAGCATCAGCATGCCAGTGGAGACATCTCACCTCCAGTCCCCACCCCGGGACTTCTTTGACACCCGACGGCCTGTCCTGCAGCGTCAGTCATCCATCACTCAAACCATAAAGAGGTAAAAGATAGAAAGCAAGGCACTTGTTGGATTTGATATGTGAGATCAACATCTGATGCTGATGTTATGTAAAGAACTTTTGCGGTGTAGCACACAAGTTGTGTTGTTTTTTTGTTTTTTTTTTGCATTCACAACAGGTTGGGAATGAAATGCGATGCAATATTACATAAGCTAAGTGGCGTCTGTTGGCAGCGTGTTTCCTGTAGGGAGAAAAAAAAAATGTTCCTATATCTGCAGCGTTTCTTCTTCACTTACCCTTTTAAAACCTGAACGCCTGTTTCTGATTAACAACCTCAGAATTATGTGCTCGGTAATCACTTTCCTAACGTTGTAAATCTCAATGAAAAACAAGTCTTAACCTTAAAAATTCCGCTTTGCTCGCTCTGCATGATGGCTACAGCACTGTCCAGCTGCACTTTTCCTTCTCACTGCCTCTTGTTGTCTTTTCTCTTTCCTCCTCCTTCCCACTGTCCCTCCGGCCCCGCTCTGCCTGGTCACAGCAGCAGAAGGGTGCACTTTGAGCGGATTAACACGGTGCCCATTAAGGGCCAGCGGGCTGCACGCCACAGCACCAGGAAGCACCACTCTCTCTCCAGAACCTTGCTCAGGTACGGCAGGAAGTCCCTCATGAGACTGCAGGTGTTAGGGCCTGGATGAAGGCCTGGCGTTAACTCACTTGTTTATGATGACTATACTCAGTGTGTGTTTAGCTTTTATTGTTAAATACCATGATGCTTTAAGAAAAGAGGAAAAAAAAAAAAAAAACCCAACCCATTCATATATAAGGTCAATATCCCAAGAGTTGATTTTGTTTCTCTTCGCCTGCTGCAGACATGAGTCATAAGAGGACCTGAAACCTAAAGCTGTCATTTCCTTTTTACATTTTAAGTTCCCCTGTATTTCTGAGAGAAAGAAATTGACAGGAATGGGAGGGGTCACTGGTTTCTCTGCACATCTGTCAAACAGCATCCCACAATAGCAGCTGTTGCTCCTCTGCTGTGCGTGTCAGTTAGCCAGTAGTCTCGTGGCCTTTTTTAGTGGACGCTCATTCGACACAACGAGGCCACGACAAGAATATTAGCTGCTGAATCATGCCGCCAACACGAAACACACAGGATCCAGGGAAGTTTGTTCACTGGAAGAACCATAGAGCGAAGTGTGCTCATGAGAAATGCATTTCAACCTAACGTCACTGCACAATCATTCTGCAGCTGGTGATTAGGGAAAGAAACAGCGAGCATGCCTGAGCGTTCCTTTGAAGAATGTTTCCACTTCCACTTCCTGGCCTCAGGGTGCAGTAAGATTATTTGCTCTGGTACTTATTAGGCCTCAACTACCAACAACTGGATTGCGTTCGAGGTTCGGTGGAGCAGAGAGAAAGGCGGGACAGAGATAAAACCTCAGAAAAAATCCCCCATTCTCTGTGTCAGTTGGATTTGGTGTCTGTTTGTGTCAGTTATGATTAGGAAAATCTGAATAAGTTGGATTTTATTTGCAGCATTAAAATGACTGTAATCCTCTTGTGCTCTCCTCTGAACATGTGTGACAAACACTGTGGTTGAATTTGTGTATACCTGTCTGTCTCAGTGTGTCTGAGAATGAACATGCCCAGGCTTGTTGCCTTTACTGCTCCTATTACTCAGACTATCTGGGCCACGCTTTGACCATCCCAGGGAGTGCGGGCTTATCAGTCCCTTGCATGTTCGCAGCCTCACTTCTTTGTCGGCTGAGCTCTTTAGAGGGTCATCAGTGAGCGCGTCTATCTCTTTTGCAAGTGTGACTCTCTCAGATAGGATGTAATCTCTGTTCTTAAGGAGCAAAATATGTATGTGAATGTTGTGACCCTGAACTGAAAGGCCAGTGTTTGTGGTGTTAGGGGGACAGCGGACTGGTTTGGAGTCAGTAAAGACGGCGACGCCACTCAGAAATGGCAGAGGAAAAGTCTGCGCCACTGCAGCCTGCGCTACGGAAAGCTGAAACCGCAGGTTATCCGAGAGATGGATCTGCCCAGCCAAGACAACATCTCCTTAACCAGCACTGAGACCCCGCCTCCTCTGTATGTCCCCTCCTCACAGCATGGCATGCAAAAGGTAAAGGGATATATGGGCTCTTTTGTGTGTTTTATGTATTTCAAATGGTGAACAATCAAGTTTTCAGTTTAAAAATTATACAGAGTCCTTTTAGAAAATGTTTTAAATGAGCGAAGACTGATTGTACAGCTTTTATATTGTGTTGGGATATTTCTTTAGTAGTCGTACTGTGTTGATGCATACGTCTGATCACCACCTGGGTCTCCAGATCGTGGACCCACTGGCACGGGGACGAGCTTTCCGGATGGTCGAGGAGGTGGACGGCTACAGCGTGCCTCAGACCCCCATCACCCCCGGAGCGGCGTCCCTCTGTTCCTTCACCAGCTCCCGCTCAGGTCTCAACCGGCTGCCTCGCAGACGCAAGAGGGAGTCGGTGGCAAAGATGAGCTTCAGGGCTGCGGCAGCGCTGGTGAAGGTGAATAAATGGAGAGGAAAGCAAATGAAATACAGACATTTCTGTGCTTTATCAGCACTGTGTCACTAATATAACGTGCTGTGATGGAAAGCGTATATGTAGAAATGCATATGTGTTTATCGTTGTGTTCTTCAGGGACGTTCGTTACGGGAGAGCACTCTAAGACGGGCCCAAAGACGAAGCTTTACCCCTGCCAGCTTCATGGATGAAGATGTGGTCGACTTTCCTGATGAACTGGACACGTCCTTCTTTGCCAGAGTAATGCCGGAAAAACAACAGTGCTGTTTTGCCGTTGTTACTATGCAACCATTTAATTATAACAGAATAATTCTTATTCCAATAACCCTGGGAATTCTGACTTTTGTCATTCCCCCCCACTGCGACCCTTTGTAGGATATTCTGATGCACGAGGAGTTGTCCACGTACGCAGACGAGGTGTTCGAATCGCCGTCTGAGGCGGCCATCAAAGATGCGGAGCCCAGCAGCAAGAAAGATGAAACGGAGCTGACAGGCAGCGCGCTAGATAAAACCGAGCTGGAGAGAAGTCACCTCATGCTGTGAGTTACTGTGCTGTTGATCACAGTTATCCACAAACATTTTAAAAATGATGATCCATTGTACGTAAGGATTTGTGTATTTGTAATATTCTAATATTATAACCAAGACAAAATCCACAAAGATTAGATTTTTTTTTTTTTTTTAGGTATATTAATAACCGATATGATGTGAATATTATTGGTCTTGTTTGTGATGAAAACAAGCCCAGATAAAAGATAGCATGTCAGAATATGGAGAGATTATCATCTCTTTTTTTCTGCACCATTAAGCTCATAAACCACTTTTCATTTCCGTGCTTCTCTATCATCCCGTCTGTTACTTCTTCCAGACCCCTGGAGCGAGGGTGGCGTAAAGCCAAAGAAGGAACTCCAGGTCCGCCGAAGGTGCCGCTGCGGCAGGAGGTGGTGAGCGTTAACGGGCAGCGGCGTGGCCAGCGCATCGTCGTACCTGTCAAGAAACTGTTTGCCCGCGAGAAGAGGCCTTATGGGCTGGGCATGGTGGGGAAACTCACAAACCGCACTTACCGCAAGCGTATCGACAGCTACGTCAAGAGGCAAATAGAGGACATGGATGATCACAGGTACTCCACCACAACACGAATCTGACCGACGGGCTCCGTCTGTCTGCTTTCCTCAGTGGATGAGACTGATGGAGGCTGAGTACTGCTGTTTCTTAATCTCTCTCTAGGCCTTTTTTTACATACTGGATCACCTTTGTCCATTTGCTCATCACTATCTTGGCTGTATGCATCTATGGTATTGCACCCGTGGGCTTCTCCCAGCATGAGACGGTTGATTCTGTGAGTCCGAATCAGTAATGTTTGTGAACACACTTCTGCAAGTTTCATCTTGTTGTAAGTCTCATTTCCAACTTCAAGGTCACTCTTTGATTGTGATGTCTTCTGTCAAAGGTTTTAAGAAACAAAGGCGTGTATGAAAATGTCAAGTTTGTGCAGCAGGAGAACTTCTGGATCGGGCCGAGTTCGGTGAGCACTCTTCTCTTCTTCCGTTTTCAATCATACCCAAAGATACCTAATAATTATGTTTAATTGTCTTTCAACAGGAAGCTCTGATCCACTTGGGGGCCAAATTTTCTCCATGCATGCGGCAGGACAAACAGGTGCATGAACTTATCAGGGAAAAAAGAGCTATCGAACGCAACTCTGCCTGCTGTGTGCGGAATGATCGCTCTGGCTGTGTCCAAACCTCAGAGGAGGAGTGCTCGGTCTGTAAACACACCCAATTCTTTGTTTCGTGACATTTCATAATTCCAATACAGGCCATGGGGCAAGGACAGTTTTAATCCCCTGTCTCTGCGGGTTTTATTTCCAGAGCACTCTGGCTGTGTGGGTGAAGTGGCCGAGGCACTCCAGCGCTCCCCAGTTAAATGGTAAAATCAGACAGTACGGCTCGGTGTGCCATCAGGACCCCAGGTAAGGCGCACATGAATGGATTAATAGTACTGATTAATATTAAAAGTGTTGATTAATAGTAAAAGCACAAAATTTGCTGTTTTGTTGTATGTTTTTGTACGTCTCTTTGCAGGATATGCCTCGAACCTGCTTCAGTATCTCCACATGAATGGCCTGATGACATCACCAAATGGCCGGTCAGTACAGTAAAAAAAACCTGAATCCGTTCATCTAGGGGTCTGAAAATGTTTCAGACTGGGCTGTTTGAGGTTTAGACATAAAGGCATGGCCATCAGTTGACTTGGTGCCAGCAGGGTGTCTCCTTCCTTGCAAATATGTAAATATACTGCAGACACACAAAACGTCTGAAGCTACCAGCAGAATGGTTTAATCTTTTTTCTCATTGTGATCCACTGATGCATTAACTTCTAAAAAAAAAAAAAAAAAACCCACACACTCCCACTTTAACCATGATTACTGTTGGGTTGGGTGGTTTGTTTGTTTTTGTTTTTTTTTTCTTGGGTCACACAGAGTTGCACAATTAAGTTTCCACCCCAGAATAAATACCACACAATCTGGAGTTGAATAGACTGCTGGATTTGATTACAAAACCGCACAAATCCATTAAAATGCACAGTCTTCGGGAGTTCAGCTCTCACATATCCAAGGTTTTTCATCGATGGGGTAGTGCGTTTTGGTTGTGTTACTCTGCTACTGGACCAAATTGTAACGTCTTGGGCCTGTAGATATAAATTTCTGTTGACTGACTGTCGTTCCTTTGCTCGATTAGATTTGTACCAGGTACAACACAGGGAACCACACCAACCTGCCTCATATAGACTGTACCATCACGGGCAGACCCTGCTGCATAGGAACCAAAGGGAGGTGAGCAGCGCTCGTGGAGCTTTGAGAACAATCTGTCCTCTACTAGTACTAAATCACTAACTGCTGGTTGTACTCTTCAAGGTGTGAGATCACATCCCGGGAATATTGTGACTTCATGAAGGGCTACTTTCATGAGGAGGCTACTCTCTGCTCTCAAGTAAGCAGCGCTCGCAAATGAGATATTTCAGTTTCTCGTGGGGGAAAAAAAAATTGAGGAGAAGCTGAAGCTTTCATGCAGGCAGTGCAAAATCTAATCTGTGCTGTGTCTGTTGCTATTTTTAACCTAGTGTACTCGTTTGTGTTCTTCCTGAACACCAAAGCAGTTGAATGAGAGCTCACCATACGTGTCTGTGTAGACAGTGTGCCAGATTCTTCGTTTGCATCTAATTTATGGCCTTTGATTGTCACTTCCTTCCCCTGACACGTCCGCCTGGTTGTATCTTTCAGTATGACTGGAAGGCATCCGTTGATATGCTTTGCTCTGCTCCCTCCTCAGGTGCACTGCATGGATGATGTCTGCGGACTGTTGCCTTTCCTCAACCCCGAGATCCCAGATCAGTTTTACCGGCTCTGGCTCTCACTTTTCCTGCATGCTGGGTAAGTCAGCAACTGTCAGGATTTTGACAGGTAATTCTGCTTAATCAGATAAAGAAGAAGCAGAAACATATTAAAAAAAAAACAAACAAACCCACAAACTTTCAGTGTATAAAGTGTTCCCTACACAGTCATACGAATAAAAGCAGATCACGCAGCTATGAGTGAGTCCAAGCAAATATTTAAATAGAGCAGAAGATCTGTTTTGTCTCAGGCCAGCAGCTACACATTTGCATAAAGCCACGAAGAACGGGATGCTTGAAAGATCAAATTTGGCGAAATATGTTTGGCAGATGTTTGGCAACCTAAACCTGGGTTAGGCCCTGACATCCCCAAATGGCCGGAGTGCACCGGTACAATGTACACTTCTAAATAAAACGCACTCAGAATTGGGTTAGGCCCTTTAAAAAGCCTTTTAAGATCCATTCCATTGATATGACGAAGAGGGCGACTTTCTCTGCTACTCTAGAATCTGATAAAATCAAGAATTTCTGAGAAAACTGGGTGGATTTTGCAGATTTTTTTTTTCCTCCGTCAGGAGAAAAGGGACTCATAAATAAAAATGAAGGAGTTCCTTAACTTGTCTCTGCTTTACTCTTCTTTGTAGATAAATGTAAGTTTCTGATATGTCTATGATCTACTTTATCTTGTGTTTCTGGAGCATTTTTATATCAAATATACAAGATGCAGAATAGCGATGGGAAAATTATGCCTTTTTTTTTTTTTTTTTTGAAGAAAGAAGAAGTCCTTTGAATTCAGCACTGGTGTTTAAATAGCTTTTACCGGGACTTTGGCTGCTCCGGCCACCAAGTTTAGTGCAAATTGATTTGGTACAAAATCAATAGATACATAAAGTGAAAACACGACTCCACTGGGAGAGCTAATAAAGCTGAAATGTTGGGTAGCTCAGTTTCACTTATACTCAGAGCGCTGCCCTAAACAGCCAATGCTGTTTTTACTGGGAGATGCTGCTTCACCGAAAACCTCTTTTACTGTGTGCACATGTGGAATTGCTCCATCTAAAAATGATTTTGACTTACGCTGATGACCTCGCTCATAACTGACTGCTATATATCACAAATCCCAGACTGACAGCACAACATTGGCGTAGTTTGGAGCTGTCAGTCGATCGGCGCAAAGAGCTGACCTCACAGCTAAGAGGAGCGCTGCTTCACCTTCATGCCTGGCTGTTATCTGTCTCCCGGGTAATTAAACAAAGTGCCCTCAATACATGAACTCATTAAGCTTCAGTGAGATAGAGGCCGATTTTGCCGATGGCCGAAGTTCAGGGGTTTGCCTCTTCAACACACTCAGGGATTATCTGCCCAGCACTTGCAATTTTTTTTTTTACCCACAGAGATGCACAAACATCACATTGCACACACATGAGCAACATTCGTCTACATCTGCCCCCTCCCCCCCTCCAGGATTCTTCACTGCCTGGTGTCAGTGGCTTTCCAGATGACCATCCTGAGGGACCTGGAGAAGCTCGCAGGCTGGCTGCGCATCTCAATCATTTACATCCTCAGTGGCATCACTGGCAACTTAGCTTCAGCCATCTTCCTGCCCTACAGAGCTGAGGTGATCACGCACGGTGAAAATGTCAGCGTATTTGTGAGTCTTATTATGTGTGGAGAGATTTCTCCCTGGGAGATCATCGGGCATCAACAAAGCACTAAGCAGAGAACTTGTTAGAAATGTTTTTGTGGAGTTCCCTCAGGCTCACCCCCCCCCCCCCCCCCCCCCCCCCCCCCCCTCTGCTGTCTCTATCTCAGGTGGGTCCAGCTGGCTCTCAGTTTGGGATCCTGGCCTGCCTGTTCGTGGAGTTGTTTCAGAGCTGGCAGATCCTGGCCCAGCCCTGGAGGGCCTTCACCAAGCTCCTGTGTGTGGTGCTCTTCCTCTTTGCTTTCGGGCTGTTGCCTTGGATCGACAATTTTGCCCACATTTGTGGCTTCATCTCCGGCTTCTTCCTTTCCTTCGCCTTCCTCCCCTACATCAGCTTTGGCCGCATGGACCTGTACCGCAAACGCTGTCAGATCATTGTCTTCCTGCTGGTGTTTGTCGGGCTCTTTTCAGGCCTGGTGGTGCTCTTCTATGTCTACCCAATCAAGTGTGAATGGTGCGAGTTGCTCACCTGCATCCCTTTCACGGACAAATTCTGCGAGAAGTACGACCTCAACGCTCACCTTCACTGAAGACGCAGGCGGCCTGCGCTCAACAGGAATGGCGTCAGGTCAAAAGGATGAGGACTGACGGGGGCTATCAGCCAGTCTGTGTCTCCACTCTGCGCCAGTGGGGATTGTCACCCCCCCCCCCACCTCTGTGAACTATGACTATGCTTGTGTTTTTGTTTTGTTTTTTACTCTCGTCAGTATGAATACCTATGCCGCTCATCATAAGGGTTTCCTTTAATCACCTCCCTGTCCCTCAAGGTATGGCACCCATGAACCTCTTGAAAGCTCCCAGCTGCCCTTTACATGTGAGGTAGGAATTAGACAAACCAGCGCTGGTACAGAGAGAAGGAATATTACTATTATTATTTTTTACATCGAAACTCCGAACATCGGTTGTTGTTATTATTATTATTCAGGCAACTCATACAGAAGCAGGGACGAAAATCAAATATTACCTTTGGTGCCTTGTTGATAAATGTACCAACTACTGCCATATTTTTGTTACATTATGCTGAGCACTCGAATGTTTTCTTTTATTTTATTGCTTCTCAAGAAGTAATGATTGTCTTGAACACGGTAGTGTTTTAGCTACCTGTCTACTCACATGTAACTGAAAACAACAGTAAAAAAAAATCTCCAAATTCAAACAGTGTGTGACTTTTATTCCTCAATTACCAGACAATGCCGTTTGAAGATGAAATTCGACTGTCTGCGTGCAAGTCCTTAAATCCACCCCTGTCACAAATCTGATGCTGAATTCAACAGATTTTAATTTATACGGTTTACAAAAATCTAACAGTACTCCAGATCACAACCCAAGATTTAATGTTTTTCCATGAATTGCCTCGATTACGTTAAAGACCATGAAATGTTTTGACAGATAGTAATTAAATGGAATAACAGTTTTATGCCTACAAAGCTGTTATTCTACTGGCAGTACAAGGAATATAATATGATGGCTGATAAGACAGTTCTAATCCGCAAAGCCACTTCTTCATTTCTTTGCATGGAGGAGTGAATCCGCTCTTGGTTTCTCCTTCTGGCCTCACGCAGTCCTTGCAAAGGATACAGTGAGACAGAAGGATGCTGATCCCAGTCATTTGGTTTCTACTGGCCCCGTGTTTCTATCTGTCCATCTGTCAGCTGAGCTTTGTTTATCTTTTTCTGCTCTGAGTCCATGTCAGTGGTGAGTAAGTGGAGTGAGGGTGAGGAAAAGGATGGGGGAACTAGCAGCCACTGTTCCTCCTGGCGTAGGCCTGCCCTGCGAGCGTGTACTCCATCTCGTGGAAGTGCATGTTGGACACGGAGATGGCTGACGGCCCTTTCTCCTTGAAGCCGGCCTTGAGGTAGAACGGCACCAGGAAGTCCTCACAGATCAGCAGAGCTCGGCGGAGGCCCGGCATGCAGCGCAGGTACTGCAAGTAACGCCACAGGAGGATGGAGCCCTTGCCTTGCTGGCGACAGTGACGGTGCACTGACAGCACGTGGATGTGCACTGTAGGAGTGTCTGGGACATGCTGAGTCATGGCCTCCTGAAGCAGACAGGTCAAACAGAGGGATCAATTAAATAAATCGCAATTACCAATCACTAGTTTGCATGAAATATGTTTGTTTGTTTTTTTTTTAAGCACATCACTGATTTTGTATACCTGAGAAAGCCTCTCCTTGTCCCAGCCAGAGCCGATGATGAAGGCCACCAGCTGTCCCTCCTCAAACCAACCCAGCGAAAGCTCAGGACACTCACTGAGGAAATTCAGGACCTCGTCCAGGGTAAGTGGACACTCTCCAGACACAGACACAAACGCTGGGGGGAAAGAAAGCAGCTAGTACATTCACTGTGTTCTCCTACATCTAATATCTGCTGATACTTCAAAAACAGAATCTAAGATTGGGTACATTTATACTTTCTGCGATGACAAAATGGGAAACACAATCATTTCTTTCTTTTTGTAAAATTCATGTGGAAGTGAGTTCACCTTCTCTCTCAATTTCGAACACACTGATGGCATCCTGTGGCGTGAGGTTCCTGAACTCGCTGGCGGGCAGCGTGTGTCGTCGTCGTCGCAGAGGACTGACCACTCTGACGGGCGTCTTCAGAAAGAAAGGCTTTAGGAACGGTGAGCCGCTGATCTGCTGTGTCATGATGTCTCACTGCCCAGAGATCCTTTCGTTTGTCTGTTTTTCCTTCTTTTTTTATTTTTATATACACAATTTCACTTCTGTGATTTCAGTTATTCAGTTAAATCAAGTCAGAGAAACTTCCCCTGTTCTCTTCTGCTCTCACAATCTGTCTGACTACAGCAGGCAGGATGATGACCTCCGTGTCTCTCTTGCTCACTCACTCTCCTCCTCGTCTTCTTGCTCTCTGAGCTCATACTATGAAGTGGTGCCTTCAAAGTAGGAAAGCTGTCTGTGCACGTGTTTCTAAAGTCCCTAAATCCCCTGCTCTCCAAAGACAGGTATTGTCTCGGAGGGTATTTCCTCTTTTAATTAAAATAATTGTTGTTGTTTTTTTGGTTTTTTTTTTAAAGACCAATATGAGAATGTAATTGTTCACATTTTAAATAGTCACAAATTCTGTCTTATCAGGATGCTTATAGTGATTAATGTGCATGTTTCCCACACCAAGAAAAGCAATGAGGGAAATGGTATCACTCATAAACATCAAGATAGGAAAAGGTTTTGCCTTGATCAGATGATATGTGAGTTCCAGCCCTGAATGTCAACACATTTGTGCTGTACATTCAGATGTGTGTTTTTAGAGGTATGATGACACGCATGTGAGCTAATTTAACTGCAGCGGCTGAAGGGCGGAGGGGATTTGTGTGGATTGTTGTTGGGATGATTTCATGCCTCCAAGAGGTTTAGCACAGACTAATTAAATGAGAGAGCACTTGCTTTGGCTGCTTCAGGTAAACCTGTAAACCTATACAGACTGCCGACACACAATCTGAGAATTTCAAGGGGCCATTTGAGTTCAAGTAAAATTTGAAATTTTTTGCTGAGAGATGATCTCAGGACCGGTGTGGGAAACATGGCACTGTCTAATATTACAAATAAATTAATTAGGTTTGCAAGAGCAGAAAAAAACAAACAAACAAACAAAAAAAAAAACAGTTTCATCATTAGTTCCTAGAGTGTATTTAACATTTACAGCAGCTTTTCTTTCTGATTCATCTGCAGAAAATGAAAAGAAACAAAAAGTAGAGAATGCTTATCCAACCTGTTTTCAGCAGGTTCCTCTGCAGGAACAAACAGGCTTCACACCACAATCATCTGGCTCAAGGCTCAGCCCATAATGATTTTACTGTAGCTTCAGGAGAAAGACTTGAAATAGGTGTTTGAAGGAGTGTTGTTTGGGCCCACTGCTTTCTTTTGGTCTTCCCCAACAGTAAAGACTAGGAGATCTGCTTTAATTCAACATCTGGACAGCTGGTCAATGGCAGCCAATGCTCTGCTGGTGAGCTCATTAAATGTCAGAGGCAAGCATGAACCAGAAATCAGACATCAGAAAGCTTTATTGTCACTGGAAAACACGTGACGAAATTAGGAGCACTACTCCATCTGGTATAAAAAATTCATTCAGCATTAAAACTGATGATAAAAAAGGACAGTATAAAGTGCAGTGCAGTAAAAAAAAAACTGAATAAACAGCAGGTAAGATGAACGCACAATTAATCAATTTGCACTGTGGTGTCGACCGTAAACATGACAATGATGTTGGCTTTGTGGGTTGGATTGCAGTCATGGGTGTAGAGACATTACAGGAGGGGGCTGAGCACACAGCCCTGTGGGGAGCCAGCGCTTAGTGTGCTCTGTCCTGCACAGTAAGTCTGACATATTGAGGCCGGGCTGCTTAAAAAAGTCTCTTATCCAGGCACACGTGAGAGGGGGGGAGGCCCGGGGCGGTCAGCTTGGTGATCACAATGTCCGGGAGGATTGTAATGAATGCCACAAACAGCGTCCTGACATAGCGCTGCCGTTTTTCCTGGTGGCTCAGCACAGAGTGGAGAGCTGTGGTGGTGGCGGCGGCTTCTGTAGATAAGCAAACTGGTGCGGGTCAAAGGTGAGAGGCGGCAGCCTTCGATGTGCTGACGAGCCAGCCTCTTGAAGCCCGTCATGATTATTGCCGTGAGGGCTGTAATCATTTAGGGTGTAGGACTGTGGGTGACTTCTTTGGGATGAGTGTGGCTGTTTCTAGGCAGAGCTGGATGGCTGCTTGGCCCAGAGGGGGATTGAAAATCCTGTTGAAGACGGACAAGAGCTGGTTGGAACATGCTCTGAGTAGCTTGCCAGGTATTCCATCTGGGCAAGCAGCCTTCCTGGAGTTTACTGCCAGGAGTTCCCTCCTCACGCCATGCTCCTCTATAGTGAGGGGGGGCCCCCACCAGGGTGTTGGACCCTGGTGGGGGCAGGATTGGAGTGGTTTAGCGTTGGTGTGGTCGTTTCGGGTCAGCGTGCGCTGCATTGTATAGAGCTCTGTTACCAGACCTGAAGGATTTTATGGACCTGGCTGGTCATCCAGGGAAAACACCGAATGTTTTATCCACGGTCACATTTCCGATGCAGAACTTGATATAATCCAATGTATTTGTGAATGCAGTCTGTGTGGCCTGAGAGGAGGTGGGGGGTGGGGGGGTAATTCCTCTTACAGCAGCTTGTTGAAGCCAACAGAGTGATGCTATTGACCTTAGAGAGTTACAGATTCATGTTTCAGCACATCAACTCAAAAAGAGTTTGGGAAAGGAGATTGTAAATGAAGCGAGATTAAACTTTCACTTCATGGAAGCACATATAATAAAACCTCACTGTCTTTCTTTAGCTGAAAGCATTATAGAGCCTAGTCTTAATTATGTTGTGTGTACTCATATTCTTTCACACACATTTTCTCAGAGTATTATATTTTTATTGGCAAGCTTGACGCTGCAGTGTAACCGAATCCTCATTAAAGTGTGGTGTACACCTGTTGGTCCGGCTGAGCGGAGAGCAGCGGTTAACCATTTACTGCACAGGAATGCCATTATGTTGGAAACATGAAACACCATGCACAGATTTAAAGGGACAGCTAACTGGGAAAATACATCAGGCCACTGTTGTAGCGTAGCCTGCTTCACCTGCAGCAAATGATAGACAACGAGCAGATCATGCAAAAAAATCCAAGCAATTATGGCTTAGAACAACCGCAAAAGGCGTAATCTTTTAATATAATTTAATAAAAAGTTATAAATTAATAAAGAAAATGAATATACTCAAAAAATACATGCAAGTCTGTATTTTGATTTGCCGAATTAGTTTTATGGATGGAAGTAAGTTTTCTATGTTTCTGACATAATTTATGTAAAATAATAAAGTATGTACAAGATTTTCTGAAACCAACAGAAAACCCCTCAGAAAACATAAATTAAAAACTCCAGTGATTTGTGATTTTACTAATGACACTCTATCAAGTTGTTTTTTTTTAACAGTTGGAAGAAATTAGCTGTCGTTAAAAGTGCATTTGGATGAATGTGAGTTAGTATTCGTGACTCGGTCAGTTCTGGTTAATATGATGACAACGCAGGCTGTTCTGTCTTATCTGCCAACCTCCTGCTACCAGAGGATGTTTATTCACCAGCAAATTTAATAATTTAATAAATTTATCTTCAGCATTAACAAGGAGAATATTTAGCTCCCAAAAGGACTCAAAAGTCAGAGAGCCAGCGGGCCTTTCAGGTGGAGGACGGTGGATAAAAATAGAGTTAAACCAAATTTCACTGCACAGTTTTACTGCCTACTTGTCCAGCAGAGTGTAGTGTTTCCACTGGGAATTCAGAATGATCAAGTTTAAGTGAGCAGTAAAAGTTTCGTCTGAGAGTGCGCTTATTTTGGATTATTGCTGTAGTTTTATATTTTAAACGTATGTAGTTCTAAATGCAACTCCAACAACTAAACACAACTATTAGTAACTTTTTTTTTTTTTTAAATGGAAATGAAAAATAAATATGCCAAGCAATTATTTCCAACAGTGTTTTCCCTGTGCAGTAGCCCACCCATCACTAACACCCCCCCAGCTCTGACTGATCTGACCGTTCAGATCACACTCTGTTCAGCTTGAGTTTAACAACCATTCAGCTGGTTAATGGTTACTCCTCATCATGTTTACAGAATTGTATGAGAGTCCCAGGTTCATAGAGAAGGAGTGGTAGTCGAAGTACTGAGTCTTTGTTCTTTATTGTTATACACATGCTGCTATACACACGAGGAAGGACAGGTATTGATTTTACAGAGAGCCACAAACCACCTACTGTGGAGTTATCCTGGATACCAGGTCAATAGTGGTCAGAACAAGAACAGGAAGGCACAGTGTCAAGTTCAAATGGCACAGAAGAGTAAAGAGGGGAGGCGGGGCAAAATAACCACAATACTTAAAAGCTATGAGAGATTTAAGCGTCTACAAATTCACATGCAAATGTTAGCCCAATTATTGAAATGCATTGTTTGCATCAACTGCATTGGATGTTTTCCTTTTAGTCAAACGTACATTAAGAGAATCCACTTGAACCTAAACACTAAGATTAAATGCATAATTGCGAAATGGTCATGACACAATAAATGAACAGCTTAACTTCATATTGCTCGATAATGATACAGTCTTTTCCAGTGGCATTGTGTTTGCGATAGAAAAAAAAAATGGCTCTATACATCAGCATCAAAAATCCTGTCTCTGGGCTGAAAACTGTTGTGTGTTGTAGCATTTTGAAGAACACTAATGTCCAATGCAACAAGCAGGCAGCCATATCAATTCAAGGCACATAGATCTATATGCATGGCGCTACACATACAGGACCAAGGTACGCAAAAGGTGCTGCAGCCACACAAACACCCAACCTTTTTTTTTTTTTTTTTGTAGCTACATCACATAAGCAGACACCAGTATTGCCATAAAAAAAGACCTTACAGAGATCAAGCACACTTACTGTGCCACACTGAGTCAGTCAACATACACGTAGCTAGAGCTTCTATATGCTTGTTGCAGGCTTTAACTGTCTTTGAGTTCAGCTGTTAAAATGTAAATCTTTAGCTCTTACTGATTACCAAAGTCTTAAATATGTGCATGTTATCTGAATGTAGTCTCGTTACTTCAATGTGAGTAGTTCATAGAATATGCAAGTATAGAATTTTGGAACTACACAGGATTTGAGTACAGTTATAATACATATATTATTTGAAATGATACAAAAAAACAAACAAACAAAAAAAACAAGGTTAAATGTAGATGTTTAAGACTGCAGACAACTTAAAGCAATGTCGCCATCAACTCTTGTTCTAAGGAATGGATTATAAACCAGTGCAAAAAAATAAAAAAAATCACTTCAAATAGAGACACAAATATATAATAATATGTTTTCAAATATCTGCTCGGGACCAAAAATGCTCCACCTGACTGGAAAAACAAGTTGTCACGTTTATTCATGTATGTCACTAATGAATACAATATCTAAACACAAACTGTAATTATATGTTCTTATGAATTTAGTGTTAAGGAATTTGTACATAGTTAATTTAATTAAGTGTGCTTAGAAGCACCACCATGACAGGTAGTGAAATATCGCTGAAGTCCACATTACTAGTTCAAACCAAAACACACAACTGAACACCATCTGACAGTTAATGAAATGTTTTCAAAGTTGGGGAAACAATAACAAAAGGTACTGTGGGCATCTTTGCATGGATTAAAATTCTTTTATAATGTCAGAGACATTAATGGGATAAACAGAGTCCTCCCTGGTCCTGGTGAGCTTCCTGTCAGAGCCTCGGTTGACTCTGATCATTGAAGCAGAAGACTGGGCTGGACTGGGGGGTAGGTGGAGTCTTTTTAAAGCATAAATCTGTCCTGATGGATGATCTGAGTCAGGGGTTGAGATGCTCATCTTCCATGTGAAGGCAGTTTGTGGGACACAGGAGAGGCTGGCTGGAGCAGTTTGTGCTCTGACTTTTCAGGCTTTCTGTTGACTCTGATGAACCTGCAGAGCAAGACACAAAGTGAGATTTTAAGCAGAGACACATCAGAAAAATAGTTCTTGTTCTTTATATGCTAAGGCCTGCTCTTCATTAAAAACTGGTTGCAAAAAAGTAGCAAATTCAGAGATTAATAACTGCTACATCTTTCATGGAGAACCAGATTTAGTGGGAGCAGTAGAGCTCATACAAAGAGAAGCAGCACAAACAGGGAAGCTTACATACCACAGTTATTCCTCCATACCAATAGAGCAGGAATCAGGACCTAGAGCTGCCCAAAGTGAAGCAGAGTGAAGGGATAAGATGACAAGGAACAGGAGAGGAGTGTTAGGAAACCGAAAGAAGCACAAGAGCACTCAGGTTAGATGCAAAGCACAGGGAATTACAGAAGTAAAGTCTTGGATAAGAGAAGAGAGACATTGAACCTGAGTACTAGAACAGAGTTTTATCAATTGGAAAAGTGTCAAAAATGAGCAAGAAGAGATTATTTTAGGAGCCGTCACCAGATGGTACAGGGCTATAATGTAAAAATATGACATTTCCTGTTCTCTCCTTGTAGGGCCTTTGAGAGATATGATCAGTTCCTGACAGAGGATTTTTCACCTGGCAGAGACAGGTCACCCGGTGGGTCGCTCTCCGTTTTGGTCAAGCTGCTGTGCTCACTGCTGCAGTCCTGCAGGATGTCCCCTCCAGAATGCATTCTGTCTTCTGCACCAGAGAAGAGCAACTTTGTCAGAGCTGTCAAACGCATTATTGATTGTTTGTTTGTCAAATGAGAGAACTCACCATCATCTGGAGACAGAGACTCTGCCACATCCTCAGTTGCTGTGGCCTGGAAGAGAAGGGTAAAAAAAAATAAAATTAAATATTGTGTCTTTTTTAAGTTTTTCTCTGCAGGAAAAAGTTTAGATGTTGGGCAGTGAAGTGTGGCTCACATCGGTGGGAGCAGGGCTGCTGGACAGCAGTGTGTGTGGCTGAGCATCAGACATCTCAGACAGCTTCTCCTCATCCTCCTCCTGGATTGGGGAGGATGGAGACCTAAGGGTGCTGGGAGTGCAGCACAAGGTAAATCATTAAGGAACAACAACAGAAAACTCTCAGATCAAATCTAATTGCTAACAAAGATGAATGTAAAGCAGCGTTTTTGACTATTGTAATACGTGTAAACATTTTGATAATCTTAACCTGATTACCAACGAGTCAAATAACGCTACCTGTCAGGTGACTTGCTGACTTTGCTTTTCTGCAGACTCCCATCATTCAAATGCTCTGGGGAGCTCAGTTGTCGGCTCTCACCACCCATGCCACCCGAGAAGTTGATTTCATCGTACAGGGGGGCAGATGGGATGGCTGGAGACACGGACCGCAGACCATTCAGAGCCTCTAACAGTGAGATTGGCTCAAAGCCTGGAGGGACTGAGTCTGTGCTCTGCAAAGAAACAGTCACAAAGACTTTTGGTGATAGTGTATTGTGAGTGTGAAAAATTCGACAACATCACTCAGATACGCACTATTAGCAGATAAAGAGCCGGATAAAGTGGGCTGACAGTTAACTTAGGAACAAGGTGCTGTACAACATGGAGGAAAACTGATATCTGACAATCTGATGCAACGCAACAATAACCATATAAGATGTGATTGCAAAAACATGCAAAAGTAATATTTTATAAGTTGAACACACATTAAGGGAGGAATGGACTTAATTTTACATATGTGATACTGAGCAACGCCTGGATTGCTCAACTTCTTATTGTGTTGAAAATAAGAACATGTTTCCTGTTGATGTTGCTGCACTTTAGAGATAGGGTTAGCTGGTAATGCATAGATGTGCATGATACTTACTGAGTGCTCGTCATGGTCCATAGTCTGAGCCAGAACAGGGCTGAAAGAAACAGGAGACAGAGCTCCAGGCTTTTTCCTCACAGCTCTGATCTGCAGGAGGGCTCTAAAAGCTGAGTAGAAGAAGACCAGGTTAAACTGAACACAGTAACCGTGCCATCCTGTTAAGTTATGACATTTTGAAGTTCCGTCTTAAATAGCACGCCTAAAGCCTGTTAAAGAGCACAAGTTTGCGACGATAATGTAACAGCTCTTACGCAGCCTGCAGATTGGACAGTTGTTGGCCTGGTAACGAAGAGTGTCTGCACATGAGTTGCAAAGACACAGATGTCTGCAGGGCAAGATGAGCGTATCTCTCAGGTCTGACAGGCAGACAACGCATTCGTTGCTGTTGTCACTGTTCTCATCATCGGAGGGCTGGACAGAGAAAAATCGTAAACCATACAAATAAAACAGTGCTGACGTCTGAAGCATTGTAAATTCCAGAGCAGCTTAAACCTTGGTTTCTTGGTTGTTTTTGTTCTCAATCCCATAGATCTCCTGTAAGAGGTAGCTCACACGGTCCACCTGCACAGAGACAATGAAAAATTATCCGAGGGGTGAGCAAAAGATACAAAATATTATCCCCACTGTCTTGTGTTCATTGTTTTTATTTTAGAGAGGGATGACAGAAGTGGTCTTAAACAACTACTACATATATTTCACTGCTCACTGTTATCTACAGTCTTATATAGAGCATGCGTACAATTATCTGGAGCTGCTTGTAAGTTTACGTTCAACGGCTCCTTAAAAGGTCTGCATGCTCCCTGGGGTCTTGGCACAGATTTTGTGCCATGGAGGGCTTACAAAAGCTGCAGATGATATGAGGATGAAAACAGAACGCAGCTGGAATAGAACTGGTTATAATTTATTCAGAGCCATTCCATGAATGTTGACCCCATGTCCTTCACCTGGCCTGCACTGATTTATTGACACGCTGCGCTTCGTAAATTACTGACTACACTGCTATAAGATTAAAAAAAATCTTAAGTAGAATTGAATGATAAACGAGATGAACAGATCAAACCTGAAAACCCAAACTGTGATAAAAATGCTTATGATGTTGGCATTAAATGTTAAGATGAAAGAATTTTTATAAACTTACAATTTGTTTCTGCTTCAGAGGTTTGACAGAGAAACTGCCATCAACGTGCTGGAGGTGTGAAAAAAAACAAAGAAAAACAAGAAAACATGTTTAATGTCATTCCAAATGTTTGCTTATACAGATTTAAATTACTTTCATACAGCTCAATACTTACTCTTTCAAATGCTGCCAGAAGTACATGAGCATGTCCAAGGCAATCTTTAAAAAAAAAAAAAAAAAAGTTTTCAACTAACCTTATTAATGATCGCTGTTATTAATGAATAGTCTTGTAACTTCTGAGCTGCTACCTTATGATACATGTTTCTGCCTGTCTGAAAAAAGACATACTGTCGCCGTGCAGCCCTTGTAACCTACCATCTCCTTCATCAACCACAGCCTGGATAACCATGGGGAACACTCCTCGATCAAGGTCAAAGTTCAGCTTCAGGGGGAAAGGTACATTTCAATAAGAAGCAGGTTACAATCAGTATGGTGCTTTCAGAGTGTCTGTGTGTAAAATTCAAATGTTATGTTGATACAATGATCTAATCTTCTGCCCAAAATGTATAAACATGATATTTAGTGAGACAGGCCAAGTGGTGTACTTTAGTTGTGTGTTTTCAAGTGATGAACTCCACTAATCGCTCCAGATACTTACATCTTCCTCTTTCCATTCGCTGAAATCTATTTTGAAAGACGGCATGGAGAACTGCTGGCTCACCCCTCGCTTGTAGTGCACAGTTTCAGAGACCATTGATGGATCCTTTGGGCTGTATCTAAATAAAGTATGATAAGAGAAAAGTGATCAGTGTGCAGGGGGATGAATAAGTCCTGGATCTGTCATCCAGTGCACTCTATTTCACTGAGACGGAAAGCAGGAAAAAAAGCTGACATTTAGGCACTTATCAGCGTGGATGAATTCCTTAGTCTCTAGACTCTAGACAGCATAAAATTAAGACTAAAAAGAGCAGTACAACAGCAGCAATGTCTGATCTTTGTGATGACAGAAAAAATGAATCATTATTCAGTCTCATCACTAAACAATAACTTCAGTACAAAGTACTACTTTCATCTCCTTCTGAATCTTAACTGCGGTATCCATGGTTACTGGTGGTTGCTAGGGGCCCACTATATCTATTCCAGTCTTTGTGCTCCAAGGCTTGAATCTCTCCATCCATAAAACGGTTTACATGTTTTACACCAAAATGCAGTTTCAATTAAGCTGCTCTGATTCAAATTGGATGGATACAAAATGCCCTTAATAGAGACAAGTTCTAAAATGGATTTAAATTCGATTCAATGACTAAAAGACAAAATTTAACATTTTAAGTAGCTTATTATTTTCAGCAGATTTAGTCCAATTTAAAAAAAATTAAATTAAATAAAAAATTAAAGTTAACCCTTTATAAGAGTCTTACACTGCCATCCCATTGGAGAACTCCTCAAATGCCTGGCAGTAGAGGGTGATGGCCACCCGAGCATCAGCATCAAAGGTGAACTCCACTCCGTACTGGACCTTTGGCTTTCCACCTTCCTCCACCAGTGTGTCGGAATCATCTTTGTATCTAGGATCAACAACATTTGAGAGGCGCTTCTTTAAAACAGTTCTTTGCTCTCAGTATGATTTGCATCATGAGGCTGCCTGGAAAAATTTACCTGACCAAGCGCAGAGAGTCTTTTCTAATGTTGACCAGACTCCTCAGGGTTTTCACAGGCTCATGGGGTGCAGGTGTCACGTATGGAAACTAGGGAAAATAATAACATCAAATGAATGATACATGATTTAAATTTCTTTTCTTTCATCGTTTGGTGAAACTCATTGGCAATAAAAATAGAACTACACCATTGTTGCTTTAAATCTGTGGAAAACAGACAGCGTTTCAAAACAAGCAAGTTGAATAAACATCAGGTTTTCACCTGCACTGGCCTGTTCCCAAGGAAATTCAGATCCATGTTTTCTCCAAAAAGATATCCCTCTGGATGTGGTGTGTCGAATTTCTCTCCTCCCATGAAGAAGTGGCTCGCAAAGTAATTCCCTGAGGACGGAGGAGGAATAAAAAAAAAAAAAAAAAAAAAAAAAAAGACATAAATAATAAAAATAATAAAGGAAATGCCAGCATGTCACTGCTAACTTCCCTTAATATTTTTTTTAGTACATTTCTTTCAGTTAGCTCAGTCAATATGCACTTACTTCAAGCGGCCTGAGCAAAAATAAATTGCTTTAGCTGTACAATAGGAGGTGGAATGTAATATGAGGCAAAAAGATAGAGGATTCACTAAATTGGAAGGAACTGAGGTACGTGTTAGGCAGTCACACAACCCCATCTTACTGTTTAACACCTAAACACAACACAAAAACAGCAACATGACCACCAAAACCTTCTCTCTTCTACCTCTACCATTACATCAGCTGTAGCACAACATGATACTTCGCATGTATGTATGTGTACAACATTTTCCATCCATAAACAAGCCACATTAATCACCATTTCAGTGGTGATAATGTGGCTGGGTGTAAACTTGTGACCTAGTGAAACATTAGCTGGCAATAAAATATCTGATTCTTGGTTTTTTGTTTTTTTTTTTTTAAATGGGGTTTAAAATTAGGCAGACTTGTTGGTTTCACATTAACAAGCACCGAAAGTCTCAATAAATATTGACAAGTATCATTAAAGCTGAAGTAGGAAAATAAAAACAAAAACATAAGTGTGTCGGTTCTCCGGATGTCACCAACTTTTTCCCCCTTAGTTACTGAAGAGGATTTGTTTTTGTTTTTTTTTTTATTTAAAATCGATGTTGTAAAAACTAAATAAACAGACTTGTTTTAATCCTGTGACTGGTCAAAAGACGAATATAACGAGAGTAATGTGTGACATTCCTGCAGGAAAAAGCAGACGGATGTTTAAGTCGTTGTCTAACTAAACACCTCTCGGTCATTTGGGAGCGCTTCCTCCTGCTGCTTTTAGACAGCCACCGAAGGTGTGAGATACGAAACCCAGCCGAGAGGCAGCGACGATCGCTCACCGGATTTGGGTGGGAATCGATAGGCCGAGTTGGCCTGGATATCGATGTCCTCAACACCAGCGATCCTGCGGCTCAGGATGGAGCCCATCTTTCCTCCGCTGGATCGCCGACGTTAGCTACGGTTAGCTTAGCAGCAGCTAGCGGACGGCGAGTCAGCAGCTCCGGCGGCGCTCAAACGCCAAAGCACAGCTAACATCAACAGAGGTGCTGTGATAAAAAAAATAAAAGAAAAAAATAAATAAAAAAAAACCCGTTTTCGTTAGTTTAACATTTTACAGGTTTGGTCAATCGGTGGCTGTGCCGCGGACGCTACCAGGAAACACACACACGCGCACACACACACGCACACACACAGAGCGACGGGAGGCTGTTGTTTTGGCCGAGCGGTGCTAACGAAGCAGGGAGGCGATCTGATTGGCTGTTTCCAAGCGCTACCCGGAAGTCGGGGCGTTCGGTCTGTGTCAGGGGACCGCCCGCCGGGGAGTCAGCTTCAGGGTGGTGTGTTTTTCGGAATTATTTTATTACATTTGGGGAACAAAGAGGAAGGAAGATGTGAAGAAAGTTATTATAGAAACAGAAACGATCGATGTATAAAATAAACTCATAATCAGATCATCATGTTAGTGCTATTACACATATTATCAGCATTAAGGTTTAAGGCCTTATAAGCTTTTATTGCTTCATTAGTATTTATTATTACTGATGCTTTGGCAGCATGACACTTAAATTCTGCATTCCCTAAGCCATCATGTCAAGTAAAAAAGCCAAATATGTTATTACTAAATATCTAAACTGATCCATAAAGCACCAGTAAATAACCCAGTAATGGACACTTTCATCACATTGTATAAATCTTTGAAACTATCAATACAAATCGTGTTTGTGCTTCTGTCAGTGTTAATAATTTAGTTTAACAATTATACTTTATTTCACAGATGTTTGGCAGTACAGTGTCATCTCGATTGGATTGTTTTCTATTAGATAATTGCACCACACAGTGATGATACTGCTCATTCTGGGTAATTTGACAATCAGTTATTGGGATTTTATTGCTAAATTGTTGTGTCATTAGTTTAACAGTGTTGCAGTTGCTCACTGTGAGCACTGGGAGGCACTTTATATTGAGTTTCAAATGAACCACTGTGTCGTATTCTGATAAATTATAAAATGGTTCAACTCCAAACTGTAATCTTAAACAAATATTTTTGTTTTCACTTTATACTAAAACAACACTGAGCTTATGAGGTTATGTTAATAACAGTTTTTTGTTTTTTTGTTTTTTTGTATTTTGTCTTGCATTGGTGGCAGTAGGTCAACAACTCAGGTCAACTGAAATAAAAAAATTACCATATTTATATATACTTATATTTATGTTATTATATATGTATGTAAAGATAGACAACAGAGTTATGGATAAAAGTTAAGTTGCACACAAATTTTCAAAATTCACGAGCAAAAAAGGGGTCATGATCAAACATGTTATATTTTATTTATACATTTATGTAGTTTACTATATTAGATAATATTTAATTTTTATGAGATAGTATTTTACACACAAACATTAAAAATGTAAAAAAAACAAACAAACAAACAAAAAAAAAAAAACAACGTGCAAATGTAACCAGTTTCCATATATATGTGTGAGGAAATGCTATGAAAGCGTTAGTTGTTCGGTGTTTGTGTCTCTTTTAAGGATTGACATCAGTAAATTTATTTTCGGTATTTGTGGAGGTCTGCCGGTGATAATAAACACTGACGGGCAGAGTCGGCCCGTCTCAGCCTGACGTTGGAGCCGCTAACGTCAAACAAACTTCGGGCTCCACGGCGGACTAGCTCGCCTTTCCCCTCGGAACCAGGTAAAAACCAGCTATTATGACACTGACAGCTGGATCGTAACAGTCGTGAGAATAAACAGTGCTCCACGATAGTGAGAAATTTAGCCGGTTCGTGTGTACATTTCTGCCTTTTATCTGTTTTTGTGCTTCGGTCGATAACGTCAACTAACTAGCTAGCTCGCTAGCTAACGGATATTAGCTCGAGCTGAGCAGTCATCCTCGCCTCTGAAAGAACCCAAACAGCTAAATACACACAAAAAAAGGAAAAAGACTAAATGCCAGTCACTCTTAAACATATAATAGGAACTAGCTGATATCAACAATCGTTCATTTCCTGTTAACCAGCTCTGGTTTCGTTTACTACATCGCCTTATTTCTGCTGCCAGTTATCGATAATAACAGTCACAGCGTTTCTTTTGCGCAACATGTCCGTTTTAATTTAACACAAATGATCTCTCTCCTTTCGTTAAACTGTGTTACGCAACTGAGTTATTCATGGTTAGTTGTGCAAGTAGTTTTGAGCTGGATTATCTGGGAAAGGATTAAAAAAAAAAAATCAGCTAGCTTTAGCGATGTAGTTGTTTAGCACAGAACTGTTAGCATCAATGTAGAAGGAATGCTTTCCAGAAAACTGGTATTTATTTTTATCTTATTTTTTAAAGGAGCAGAAATTGTGAGTTGTTTTTTTGTGTGTGTGTGATGGTGTTTTGTTGTTGTTGTAATTGTTTTTGTTTAGCAGCCTGGGGGCTGTTCAGCTGAAAGTGAGGATGTAACAGATATAATGTTTTGATTCTGGGCAGCACGTCGGCTATTTAAATAACATAAGTGCATTGAACATCACAACAGTAGGAAGCCAAAGAATTTTATTGTTGTCAAGGTTTGTTTTTTTTTTTTCTTTTCTTTTTTGGTTTGTTTGCTTTTGTCAACAGGATAAATCTTTAAAAACTGAACATGGTACATGGAACTAGGTGGATGTTATTGGACGGGGGGTGAAGGACAACCCGATTTTATTTAGGGGACAGATCCCAATACAATGAGTCACATGTTTTGTTATGGAGTCTGGTACATTTTAATCTCTTTGCTGCTTTATATCATATTACAGGTTGCCTGATTCATCAAGAGGAATCTTTCTTAAATAAAAACAGGTAAATATTTGCCTTCTTGTCAGCCAGTTATTTACGATGTACACACACCTTAACATTGCATATAACAAATATTATTTTGATTGCTATAGGTTGTTTTCAACAGACCAACACGTGGAGAGCCAAGTTGTCTGTGAAATAACATTTACTTTCATTTGAACAACACAGCACTGCCAACTGTGTTTAAATTTCCCTGCAGCTCTCTGCAGTCATATCATCACCAGAAAATCATAGTGCAGACATTAAAGTAAAAATCCTGCCAATTTGAATGTTTCTTAAAGACATTTTTTTGAACTCTTCGAATGAAGCGTTCCGCAAATGCCAAATTATGTGTTATTTAGCCACAGTGACAACACACTTCCTGCTGTAACCCGAGCCCTGAGATAGGAAAACATGTGAACTCTAATTTGTGGTGGTGGTGATGATCTTTTTCTGTGATTGTTATCTTTTCTTACAGGCCTCCAGAGTAGGTATATTTTAATAAGTAGAATTAATTAATTACTACTGTGTTTTCTTTGCTGCTGATTAACATTATTCTGGAGTGTCAGCTTTGTCATGCAACAACTCATTTCCAGGTAAAAGTCACAGTGTTGACCAAAATATTTATGACTCATGTCAGGTCGTCTCAGGTATCATTGTTATTATAGACTGAAGGCTCCAATATATCGCTGCAGTACAAGAACAGCAACAACATTAATCAGTCTTTTAATCACCAAACTGCTGTATTTTGCATGTTCTAAAACGTTGTTCATGATTAGACTGTTATCAGCACTTACACCATGTACCTCATTAGCCTCTCTGAATGTTGCTGGAACAAATGTATGACTTGGGAGAAGTTTGTGTCAGAGTAATAAGCTGTGGGACTTCAAGTGTTTTGTCTTTTTTTTGCTGTTGTCTTTTTAATTAATCTAACAGTGAAAATCCAAAGGAGAGTTGTGAGAGGAACTTGTCGTCCATCCCCTCTCCCTGTCCAGACAACCGGCCAGTATGTCCAGTGATCCTCCTCCTCCATACCCCGGAGGCCCCAGTGCCCCTCTTATTGAGGAGAAGAATGGACAACCTGGTAATAAAAAAAACACAAAACAAAACATGTCGAATTGTGAAATGAGGTGCTCATTGATACAGAATTTGTGTTGCCTTTTTCTTGTTTATATATATGAATTCATTATAGTGCAGTTTTTGTATTTTCTTTTTTCTAACAACAAACTTTGAAAATTTTACTTCATCAAAATAAAAATTGATTATCATTAAAAAGTGAACTTAACTAATCACAAAACCCTTGTGAAGAAGAAATCTGTATTAAACCTAATACTCTGACATTAATGCAGCAGGAATCATAAAGCTAGTTGAATGAATCTTAGCCACATTAGTGATATGAATACTATATTGTCAATTCTTTCTTTCTAACCTTTTCTTTCTTATGTGTGTGTTATCTTTCAGAAGCGGTTCCTGTAAGAACTGCACCTCCACCGGGACAGCCCTTGCCTCCAGACTATGGTCCTCCACCCTACGAGGCCCCACACCCAGGCTTCCTTCCACCACATGTCCCCGGAGAAGGTCCCATGCCCATGCCAATGCCAATGCCACCTCAAGGTGCTGCAGAGTCACCATATGTGAAATTAACATATCAATCATCAAAACAACCCGTCAGACATGTAAAAGTGTCTTGGCTAATGTGTTAGGCTAATTCGTGGCTGCATGATGAATGTACGTTTAATGTTAATAGCCTGGAAAGTCCAAAAAGTGTCTCCAAAAATCATTTGTTCATTGAGATTCAACCTCAGTATTAGTTAGCAGGAATCAGAAAACCGAAGCAAACATCCAGTCCTCTTCAATGTCCTGTGTGTTCAACTGAATTTAAGTTTTTAAATGAGAGAACTTGAAAAATACATCAGACAGTTTAAACTCTCAAATTTTCTTTATCTTTTACTCAGGCGGCCACTACCCACCACCCCCAGGACACTTTCCTCATCCAGTGCCAGGACAGATGGGCCCTGGTCCCAGTCACTTTGTCCACATGGGAGGACACACAGCGACCGTCCTGGCTCCTCCGGGGGCAGCCACCACTGTGACCGTACTGCAGGGGGAAATGTTCCAGACATCACCAGTGCAGACGGTGTGTCCGCATTGTCAGCAGGCGATCGTCACACGCATCTCCCACGACGTCGGCCTCATGAACACACTCTTCTGCCTCTTCTGCTTCTTTGTAGGGTGAGTAGATCACATTGGAGAAATGTGGGCTGATAAGTTGAAGTTGGGCTCTTGGAGTGATAAGGCATTTATGGAGAGGTCTGTGTAAAAGCTTTTGTCTTGACCCAAAACGTTCAGCCATTGTCTTCTGATATTCAAATCAAACTGTGATGAAAGCAGGCCCTTGTCTCAAAGTAGCATTGTGGTTCAAACTCACAATCATTCACTCTTGCTGTCTGTTAGCTCACACAGGCAGTTTGTTCTCAGTAAGCCACTTGTATGCAAAACAAGAGCAGCCATTTGTGGTGAGAATCATGCAAATTAAAGGGGTTGGTCACAAGCAAATTTAAAAGAGATAGAAATTTTATCCACAGACATGCAAAAGTGCCAACAACAAGTTCTTAATTCAGTCAACAAGCTTATTTTGAGTTATGCAATGGGATACTTTGCATTCAGAGGCATCTGTGCCGTCCATTTCAGGATATCTAGACATACACTTCCTGACTTTATTCAGATCAGGGCCGACAGAAAGGCGTCACTTTCACAATGTCACCAAGCCGCTTCTGTCACAGACATCACACTGGGAATGCTTTTGACTCCAGATGTTATCGTCTTCAAGCAATTGACATGTATTCTTTGCTGGTTGTTGGAAGTATTGCTAAAGTTAGCAAAGTTTTGAGTGGTCAGTAATATTAAACATAATATGTTGCCTCTCTTTTCCTGATTTTCAGGTGTGATCTAGGCTGCTGCTTGATTCCTTGTCTGATTGATGACCTCAAGGATGTGACACACACCTGCCCTTACTGTAAGGGCTACATTTACACATACAAGCGTATATGCTAACCTCCAATAGCTGTATGCTACAGAGACATGTACATGCTCACACATAAAAACTCACAGCTCCTCCTGCTGGTAGTGACAGGCTTTTTTTTTTCCCCGCCCACATTTTTGCAAAGTGTTGTGTAGCCCTCTCAAATTGTAAGTGCAGTTTTCTCATGATTTCACTGATTATTTACTGTGTATATCTTTCAGCATAGGTCTTTCATATATAAATATGCATTTGAAATGTACAAATCTCTCACCGAACTACAGCGGATGTTGTGAACTAAAACATTCAGAGCATCAGGCTCACCGGTGCATCTGGGAAAAAAGGCTTTACGCAGCATTACGCAGGTAAAACGAAGAAATGTGTGGATAGACAGATAACCTCAGTAGAAAAAAACTGTGAAAAAAATGCAAATTTTATTTATTTGAAATAATCTGTGAATCTTGCTTAGAAGCAAGTGCTGAAGTCAGACATGCTGGGATACCTTTTTTTTTTTTTATATATTTTATCGACTACTTTAACAAACTAATCTTAAGAACTGTGAACATTTTTGTCTTTGTCTGATAATTTTGTTCTAACAGGCCTAGTTTTTTCCTTTTATCATGATCCCATTCTAAATGTGAACTAATAATCAGCCATTTTCATCTGGTAAGTGGATGTATTTGCTTTTTTGGAAATGCCCAAGATTGATGTTACTTGCTATATTTAGTGATCATTTGGGCTTCAGTGAGCGGTAAAAAAAAGTATTGAGCGATTTTCAGTTGAGTTGCATCAAGGCCCTCTGTCCACCCTGTGCTCAAATTTGAAAATATATGTAACATTTGCACTTTAGGTTTAAATCAATAGATACTCCTGTCAGCCTCTGAAAATCGTTTGTCTTGAGGGAAAAGATGTGATGTAAAGGTCATTGAATTAGTTAAAGCAGTGCACTATTTTGGCTTTCACTGGGTTAGTTGTTAGGTCATTTTGGTTAACTCCAAAGTAAAGCAGAGTGGGAGTAAATTTGGCAGACGGAGGGGATTTAATGTTTCTGATGACGTCTTTTGTAATCTTATGTCCTCTCTGGCTGTTATATTCTCACTAATGGGGCCAGTTGAGGTTAGCTGCCACAGGAAACAGGTAGTTACAGTAGACAGTGAAAACGTTGGTCAAATAAAACTGGTGGCTCCATCATGACATAACTCTCTATAGGCTGTTACCTTCTTAATATGGCACCAGCCCTTTAAGATTACCTGCATTGCTCAGATGCATGTTAGAAAACAAACACAGATGTCTTTGGGCTAATACAGTAATAAAAAAAAAAGTAATCTATGCTAGGAATAAGCTTGAAATAAATGATTGTATCAGTCATCTTGCAAAATTACATTGTGGTTCCATTGAAATCAATACTGACATTGTTACACCAGAGCATGCCTGACCTGCCATTCACCTTTGCTCACCAAGTGCAGTTTGCCTGCATGAGCCACATCGAAATCAATTAGTTACCTTACACTGCCTGCATTTGATTTTTGTTTTCTCTTGAGGCTAGCTAAGATGTGCAAGAGGATTCCTCTTTGAATTAAACGATTGCATTTAACTTTTAATACAATATGCCATGGTTGTGAATAATGCTGGCCTGCATTTCTCTCTAAATGTCTGTGATACTTATGACCATGTAAGTCAAAATTTGTTTGACTGTTGTATACAGGTACTATTTTATCAATAAAAAGCAGAACATGATTTTTCTTTGAAATTCATTTTAATGTTATCTAGAAACTTCATTATGCCTACGAAGTGAAATTGAACACTTTGTACAACTATAATCTGTAAAGAAGAAAGGAAACATTTCTCCAGCTGTGCCTCAACATATAATAAAAATAATCAAAACCAGAGCCTGTTGTGAGTAAATAAAGGCTCATCCCATGATAATCTCTCACTTAAGAAGCTAATAAATAATTTCAAAATGCAAACGTGTCAGTCCCTCCACCGATGTCCACACTGGGCATTGCAGCATTTGTAAAATGTCGTCATTGGTTCATCGGCTGATCTGGTCTGAATCTGCATGAAATACGCCCGAGGATGCTCACACTTGGGACAAGTTTCTGAAAACAGACAAATGGGAAGTGTCACTCTTTGATCACATGGACTGCATCTTGGCTTTATAGTGTAAAGAGAAAAATGCGAGCCAAATTGAAACAAGAAGAGCTTTTCCACAGATAAGTCACATTCATAAATGCAGATGTGCATTTAAAATAGAGCTTCACGTCAGGATTAGCCAGACAGAAAGGATCAACTGTAGATTAACAGCTTAAAAAATCCTCTACATGCGATGACTGGTAAACTTTGATTCATTGCAAAATTAAATACTCTGGCATTGATAAAATGTTCATATTAAATTTATAATACTGAACTCTGGCTAGTTTGAGTAAAATAAAAAATTTCTTAGTCAATATTTCTCAAACTGGTATTTTTATATGCATTTACCAGATCTCAGTGAACTGAAGATGATATTTAAAATGAAACAAACTTAGTATCTCATGTATGTTTTGTCTCTGTGGTTAAATCCACAAAGTAAATGAATGACACAGGCAGCTATCACACAATATTAACATTATAGTTATAGTGACAGCATAGAATCAGACTCCACTGATGAATGTGTGTGCTGCGTTATGAAGAGCCAATAATATTGCCAACTCACAGTAAACTGTTTTAAAGCGCATGAAGATAACTTGTATCACTCAGACACACTGTGACCAAAGTCTGCTCAAATGTCTTACAGCGGTCTGCCCAATCTGTTTGGGAAATTTGTTTTAATATAAATGTATCTCTACAGTATACAGTAAACAAAGATCTACATCACTGTTATTGTTTGCAAACACCAACTAAGATTTTTTCTCTTCCCTGTTAAGTAGTTTCATCACCTTCATCGAACTTCAGATCACTTTGGGTCCCAACATAATTTACAGTTGTCTTACAGCAGCATGTTGCTGATCTACCCAAAGAGACCTGCTGCAGACGAAGACCTCTTTTCACTGACTATTATATTAGCCTCTTCTCACATTTAACTACATACCTTTGTCATTTCATATCTATGAATTTCCATTTTATAGAGTCAACTTTCAAGTCAGGGGTGCAGCAGAGCCCCGAGGACTACACACTCAAATGGACAAAAGACCATAAGGTCTGGTTTCAACAAGTTTGTCCCCAAATTCACCAAGGCAGTGGATCTGAGGATGACTCACCGGGAGTTGAGTCCACGTTTTCCCAGGCTGCAGCTCCACCAAGAACATCATCCACCTCCTTTAGCTTCGGGTACTTCCTGTTGTTCACCTGCAGCCAGAAAAATAACCAAAAATCACTCAACAGCAGCACCTCTAAATACAAAGCAAAGACATAACGACTAGTTCAAAACATGACTAAATGTGTGTTTAATGGTGTTTTTTCTGTCGGATAACTCACCTTTCTGGTGATGTTGTGGACGTAAGGACAAGTGTTACAGGCGAACCTCATGCACTTCTGTCCTTCCTCCACAATTAAAACGTTCCCACAGGTCGGACAGAAAAGGAGCATGTTATCCGAAGATTTGGGCAACTTCAATTTGTAAAATAAACCGACAAATACAGCAGAATTACGCTATTTCGCACAAAAACTAGCTTTAGCAGTTCGGCGCATATGGCGGAAGCTGCGGCACCGGAAGCGGAAGCTCCCTTTGTTTGTTTTTTACAGCCCGGCAAGAAACAAGCAAAAAAGACAAGGACCATTTTTTATTTTGAAATAAAAGAATCCATTAAATTATAATGCCTCAATAAGGTTATTGTTATTGAAGTGGAAAATGTAATCGTTTAATAACACACTGAAGTGATGTTTGAAATGAGTTCGGCTGAGCGGAACTTTGTATTTTAGTTTACGCAGTCCTTCCGGTAAGTAATTCGTGCAGCACTCGGCGTTGTTTACCTTCACCGGTTCGTGGTTTCCAAAAAGTGATGGAGGAGCAGGTCCGGGACTCCGATGGAGCCCAGGAGGAGGTGAAGGAGGAGAACATGGCCGCTCCGGATGAACAGGAGGAAGAGGAAGATGAGGAGTCTCTTCCTCACTCGGAGATTCTGGATATGTTTGAGGAAGGACTCGCTAAACTTGTGCAGGACCCTTTGCTCTGCGACCTCCCGATCCAGGTGATCTGTCCTCCAACGAGCCCAAGATGACATTTTCTGAATGGATGAAATATCCGATAAACATCCAAAATAATCAATTAAAAATTCGTTAAAAAGGGCCACAGTTGAGAATCAGTCATTGTTGTCTGCTACCTGACTCAGATTATAAAGGATTTATTCATTTTCTGGTAACTGACCATTCGATTAACGGAATAATTGTGTCAGCACAAGTTGAAAGTTGGAACATCATTCACTTCAAGTATCAGGCTTTTTGTTGAATTTTTTTTTTTTTTTTAAATTGTGTCATTATTTCTGAATGTCTGTTTGAAAGCAGTCAGACTCAGCACTGATAGATTGAAGTCCTGTGAAATGTCTTTCTGATCTCGATCTGATGTAGGTGACTCTGGAGGAGGTAAATTCTCAGATTGCTTTGGAGTACGGTCAGGCCATGACAGTGAGGGTTTTAAAGGCAGATGGTGAAGTAATGCGTAAGTGCTGAAGTGGCCATTTTGTTGTTGTGATATGTATATATGTTTTTCTACAAACCTAACACTCTGTTTTTTCTCTCGAAGCCATAGTGGTGGTGCAGAACGCTACTGTCCTTGAACTGAAAAAGGCAATCCAAAGATTTGCTGAGCTGAAACAACAACGTGAAGGTGGTGTGAAACATGTCAGCTGGTAAAACCACAAAAAAACCACACACACAAACAAAAGAACGTATAACAGATTTTAACATTCATAATTATCATTTGTTCAACTGTTTTGTCTCTTTTCTTTCACAGGAGATACGTTTGGAGAACTTATCATTTGGTATTTCAGGGGGAAAAGCTTGACGATGACAAGATGAGGCTTAAAGAGTAAGTGTATAAATTTATTACTTTAGATATTCCATAATCATCAACACTCTCTGAGCTCTTTTCCTTCTTTTAAACATATTCAGCTACGGGATCAGGAACAGAGATGAAGTGACGTTCATGAAGAGGCTGAGAAAGAAGTGAAACGTCACAGATGAAACAACTTTGTATTGATAATAATAAAATGTATTTTATTTAAAGTGTTTGGGACAGTTGTGTTGTAAATCTCTCTGATCACTTTACAAATGTTATTGTTCCTTAAAGAAGCTATTTACTGAGGTGTTTGTATAATTTTCAGCAAATATTAAATGTACTACAGTTTTTCCTAAACATTTACCGTGTCGGTTTTCTTTTAGCGTGCATAGCACAAACAGCGTTTGAATTCAATAGCATGTTTGAGCAGACCTGCTGATTTGAATAATTTCCTGGTGTACATCAACACTATAAGTCTTTGTTGACTTAGTTTGATGTTACTTACACAGGATACACTGGAGGCAGCTGAGGCGCTTCGGTAACACACACTCTTTTTCTCTTATGCGTTACATTTCTCTTTAATGGCGTTTTCAATTCAGTTTTCTGAAATTGTTCGTTAAGATTTTAGTCCTGTTTGTGCACTAAGCTAGCACAGCACAGGTCTTATTACAAGCATTGGAGATCTGCAGCTGTTATGTCATGATGTTTAAAGTGTTGCTTTGAAAACTATTAAGAAGAAGAACGATTTTCTGATGTTTGAGTCATAAATAATCTGTTATTGTTACTGAGCTGCTGTACAGCTAATACTCAAAGCTGGCCTTTATGTTGAGTCATCGCATTGAAATGAATGGTCACATACTGTATGTATATCTTATTAATTATTCATTCATCTTCAACTACTTATCCGTTTCTGGGTCGCAGGATATTTTATAATCTGATTAAATTTCTTCTGTGGTGTCACTATGAACACACAGTATCTACAAACATCTGCTTTAAGCTTGAGGACAGAACATTGGGCGCACCAAACAAACATAAACACAAATACAGTTAAGACAATTTGCCTTTTCAGCCTTTTCAGTCGACACCATGGCCTCAGACAAAGCTCTGAAGATGAGAACAGCAGAACTGGAAGCGCTTTCAGTGAAAAGGCGTCAACTTCTGGAGAGGAAGAAAATCCTAAGCATATTTCAAGAATTGAGGAAGCGTGCTGAATTTGGACAGACAGGTGGCACACAGAAGCAAGAAATTGAAATCAAAAAGGAGGAAAAGAAAATCCCAGGCTAAAACACTTATTTCTTCGAATCTGTGTGTTTTATGTGTTTGTTTCCTGCCAGAGGAGGCAGCCTCAAACCAGCATGAGCTCGACAGCATTGATGACAAACTGAAAGAACTGGGCGAAAGAGCGGCCGAGGTCCAGAAAGGCCTCGACATCATCCTCAGTGGAGACCAGAAGAAGAACTCCATGAAGGGTGAGCCCAAACTTCCCGCAGCGACTCGTCACCCCTTCACCCTTTGAACTCATAACCACTTTCTTTTTGTCCCCCGCCTTCTCCGACAGAGGTGAAGTTCACTTCTACTGAGAAGTATGAACCTGCTCCTGAGAAGAATATTTTCTATGTGGAGGCGCCACCTATGACACCTGGTGAGTCACTGATGCACACAGTTCCGGCCTACATCAGGACAAAAAACACTGTGTGTCATCTGGGCAACATGCCTGCAGCCATTAGATGCCCAAAAAAAGGAACAAAAACAGACCCAGTGTTCTCACCCATGAAATCCTTTTGGACTCTTTGGGAACATTTTTAGCAAAATAAACATGTTTGAAAGCTCACACACTTTGGCAACATTGCATGAACATGTGTTTCCTTTGTGTATATCTTGTTGTGCGTCGCTGGAAACAATGCGTCATATTTCTTCTCCCCACAGCCCCGAAAGTGATCCTAGATATGAAAAAGCTCCCAACGTGTCCATGCAGGACCCAGTGCCCGCAGTGTCAGCAGTTTATTGTGACAGAAATCTCCACGGCGGTCAGCAGCGTCACCTGGATGGTGTGTTGGATGACAGCCTTGGTTGGGTACGGGCCCTCTCCCCTCTTCATCACTTTGGAGGATGGTTTTCCTGTTTGTGTTTTTTGCAGGCGTGAGATCTTAATTTTCTTGCTGTTGTTCACAGGTGCGTTGGTGGATGTTGCTTGATCCCCTTCTGCATGGATTCCATGAAATCGACTGCACACAAATGTCCAAAGTGTCGATCGACAATCAGCACGATTAAAAGGCTCTGAGAGGAAAATGTGCAGGACACTGGACTGTTGGGGAGAAGTGGTATTTTAGCAGCATGGCTCTGTTTTCAGTGGACTGAAGGCAGGAGTTGTGTTGATGACTTCCACAGATTGTTACACAATATGATTTTAAGCACACTGAACTACCAAAAAAAAAAAAAAAAAAATTCTCTTTCAAGGCTTACCAGCAGAAAGAATTAAGTCTCAGTCAGAATTAAGTTTATTTCAAGAAACTACAAAATTAAAGCTTTTTTGTTGTAGTTTTTAATGACAAGCACTCAAGGGTAAATGTCGTACTGCAGATTCTCATTTGCTGAGTGTGAAATCCCAAATAATCTCTGTATTTACAAAAAAACTGGTACATTTGTAGAAAAGGTAACATAAATATACAATGTGTAAAACGTGGCATTCAAACTAGGCATCAAAATATTTCTTGCTGCTGAGTTACGCCAGGATAGCAAAGACAATATTTTTCTCATTCCAGCACATAATCCAGAAACGACATTTGAATAGTCAAATGAGGGACCAGGTCAATCGTATTAGAACCTCTTAGCAATGTTTCCTTTAGCCTTCAGGCGAGTTTGTCAGCGACACCTGCGATAAACCGCAGAGGCAAACAGTGAAACACTAAAGGACACACACCAACACAGCCACAACAAACAATACGCTGCTGTCTTTTGATTATCTGACACTTCTATTTCCTGCATACCTCAAGTCATCTTTTACAATTTGCTGAAGAAAAAAAAAGCAGACGTGGCCAGCAGGTGTCACTACCATACAAATAACTCTTCAGGTTATTTCAGCGTGCAAAAAGAGTAAAACAAACTCCTGCTGAGTGTTTCTCTTCAGCTTGTGTCTGCTGTTGCTGCAGGCACTTTGGTGTAGTCTGATCTGCTGTGTTTGTGTTTCTACCTTGTTGAATAAAATGTGTAACCAAAAGTCAAATTGACTTAAACCCTGTGATGTTCCAGGGACAATTTATTATTTTTTATTTGGACACGAGCCGGAAACCAGAAGTGATTCTCCTTTTTTAAGCTTATGGGACAACTGGTCTTACAGCAGTACACGCAGAGCGTACCTGGACACTCCTTTTTGTTGTTTTTCTGCCATCCATGAGATTTTACTGCTAAAGAAACACTTGACACTTCAAGCTAGTGTGCAGTAGCTTCTGCTACAACACAACAATGTACATTCATAAAGGCTGGAGGGAAAAGAGGACAATTGTGAGAAGAGATTGCTACCAAAACACCTTAAGATCCAAATCTTAAAAGTCAGATTTGTTATCAGCTAAAACTGATCCAGTACCAGCCCTGTCTATAATTAGAGGGGTTTAACGCCTCAAAGGAAGCAACAAAGCAACATCTAAAACGACAATACACGGCTTGATTACCGAATGGATTAATCGTTCAAAGCACAACAGAGCTGCCCAAACTTCCAACAGCTCTTATTCTCTCATGGAAACAAATGTACTCCTCCCTTAAATAATTAAAAAACGGTGTTGACTGGTGTAAGAATCCACCTCGACAGAACTCAGCTCCACTTCAAATGCAGTTGTTCTGGAGTTTGTCTGTCTTCAATAACATCCTCTGATAGATTCATCGGAGTCAAACTCGGATGAACTTGACTTTATCTTTATCACACAATCATTTATTTTTTTGGGCAACAGAGCACAAAGCACACATCTGACATATAAACGGCCTGGACCTAGGATGCAGAGATGAGATATTTTCCCAGCCTGCACTTTTAACCCTCCATAACTCCCTTTTCTACACTGTGCACTCCTCCTTGTGGAATATGATGCCAAAAAAATGCCAATTCATCCACTAGTCCAAATGGCGTCCATTTTCCTGCCCCTCTATGCACAGTGATATGAGTAAATGCGCTGTTTGATTACAGATAATATACAGTATATGGATTACATGCATGGAATATATTGATTAATATGCTGTTTAATGCTGAACACGCTGGATATGCATTGACATTGTGAATTACCTCATTTCCATCAACACAGTTCATGAGAGTCCAGGAAGTCAGAAGAGAAGACACCCACCGGTGTTGACATGTCCAAAGGGTTGACCCCCTCTGTTGGCACAGACAGGGTGAGGTCCAGCCAGTCCATATTGTCCATGTTGGTGTTGTGCAAGGTCAACGCAGAGGGTGATGTGTTTTCACTGAAGTCTACGTCCATGGGAGAGTGTAACTCCTCCATTAGGTTCAGTGTTTGTGGTTCAGTGTCAGCACCTAACGTGCAGTCCAGGAGGGTGTCCAGCTGGCCATCAGAGGTCAGCGCCGCCAAGCTAGTTGAAGGTCTAAGGGGCGAGGCTGGCAGCTGGGCCACTTGGACCATGGGAGGGGGACGGGATAGAACCATGTTGATAGGAAGGGTGGTTACGCTGGCGGTGACGGGGAGAGGCTTGTCCAGGCTGGGAGGATCGTGTCTGATGAAGGGCGAGATCTCTGAAAAAACAAATGCAGAACAAAAAGTGTGAAAAAAACCCAATAGTAAATTGTCATTTACTAAAAATAAATAAATAAATAAAAGAGTCCAGCGTTTCTCACCACCGCTCTCGATCAACACGTCAAACAGGTCATCCATCTGTTGGCTAGCTGCAGTGGGGCCCTCCAGAGAAATAATGAGAACCAGCAGTTAAAACTTCAATGTATAATAAACCGAACAGTATATTTCATTGTTTCATTTATTCACCTGAGAAGCTGTCAGCATGCTGCGGGTCTGCTTAACTGCATCCTCATATCGGGGAGGGTCTTTACACTTTGACACGTGGTTTGTGAAGGTTGGCTGCTGGAAGATCAGCGATGGCTGACTGGGACTGGGTGACTGTTGAACGGAACAAGACAACAGTTAGGATGCAGGTCACTTTCTATTAAGAAGTTAATAAACTGGGAGTCGATGAGAGTTCAAGAAATCAGAGGAAAGGCACAAAAAGAAAACTGTAGTCTGAACAGTAAAGCGCTTTAAGAAAAACATAAAATAATAACAAGCTGAGACTGAGAGTTTCTACCTTGTTCCTGGATCCGGTTGGGATTGGCTGGTTCGCTGTTGCTCCTGCTGAATGTCCACTTGCTGGGAATGTGTTGAGTAAGCTTTGTGCTGTGGTCTCCATCCTCCACGCCTGCAGAACAATTCAGACACGTCAGCATGGAGGCACGCATTAATGCAATCAATGTGGTTAAAGTGCTTCCCGCCACAACCTCGTGAAAAGTAGCTTGTTGCAACGCACACTTCACCGAGCAGCAGAGGATCAGGGGCGTAGCTGGGACGTGGACCAAAACTTCTCCAGAAAAATAACTTCAATTGAAGTGACCTCTTCTGCCGAGGCATCGCCACATTATACCTCACTTGTGACAACTCATAATTGCTGTGTTTGCATTGAGCTGCGGCTTGCGTTGCTAATTCTGGCTGCATTTTGGCCTCCGAACAAAAAGACGACACAGAGCAGCAAGGGTGCTACGGTCAGCCTTCGCTCAGCACCTGCTCCAGAAAGCCAGATTTCCACAGGCCTTCCTTTGATGCGAGTCGACGATTTCACCACTCAGCAGCAGCCTGTTATTACCGTGGTGAGACTTAGGACCCAGTGCAGTATGACATGTGCTGTGTTAGCCAGTGCCATCCAAAACACTGCACCACATCTATGATGCGTAGCCCCATGACAATTTATTGCCCAGAAAAGCGACTTTATGATTTCAGGTGCAAACACGTTTCACGTGCGGATGATCATGCACAATTAAAGTCTGTATGTTGTGAAGGAATCCAGATCTACCATGAAATCACAGCTGATCGTGATGACTAATAGGGAGGCGGACCGAGGCAGCCTGTGTGTTTTCTTACCTTTGTCAGTGGCTGAGCTTGAGTGCTGCATTGCTGCTGTAATGCTGCAGAGGCCTCTATTTTCTGTGGCACCTGTCCAGAGGTCTGGACGAGGCCTGTGGCTGCGCTGCTAGCAGTGGGATGTAATTTGATGCTGTTGGCTGGGAGCTGGATGGCGACTGCTGAGGCAGGAAGGGAAGCAGGCAGGAGGATCTGTGCTCCGGCCTGGACAGACTGCAGAGTTTCAGGCTGCTTGATGGTCTGATGACTGATGATGAATTGATTTGGAGTGGCTAAGTGGCTCTGATCTGCAGCCTCCTCTTGTTTGACCAACACCGGGAGACCAGGAGAGCCACAGGATGCGGTGCAGTTTAAGGGGGACCTGTTTTCCTCTTTGACCTGCATGGGAGTGAGAGGGCTGAGCTGAGGTGGAGAATCTCCATGCTGGCTCCTCTTCTCCACCTCGAGCTGCATCTTCAGTTCCTCCACCAACCTCTGCTCCTGCTCCAGCTTCCTCATCAGCTCCTCAATTTGACGCTCCTTCTCATACAGACGTTTGTCCTTTTCAGAGTCCTTCTCATGAAGACGCGCGTCCTTGACGGAGTCCTTGTCGTAGGACTTTGTCTCTGTGGAAAACTCCTCCTGTGGAGCTCTCTGAGGTGAGCTTGTGCAGGGAGCAGTGTAAGTTGGAGAAAGAGCATCTGAAAGATTTGCTGGACTCTCTGCCATACTATTGTCCTCTATACCCAGACAGGACACCTTGGAGGCTATGGGGGACACGGGTGGGGTTAGCCGTATGCTTTCAGGCTGTGAAGCCGCTGGGACGGCTGTGGTTTCCATTGCTGCAGCAGTCTGAATGTTAGAGGTCTCCTGATATAACTTTAGCCTCTCTATCAGGTCTGTCTTAGTCCCAGAAACAGGCAGAGATCTGCGTTTTAGTTCCATTTTCAGCTCAGCCACCTGCAAACGGAGCAGATTATCACAAAGCATCTCTCAAAACTTTGCTCTGAAGCATGCATGAGCCACATCAAGTCAGACTGCATGCAGGCAGCAGTGTGTCACCTTCATCTCATCCAGATTAGCTGGTAAATGATCCGGCCTGCGGTTCGTCTGAGGGTGGCGAGAATGCACAGCAGCAGAACCAACGTTTGCACTCAGAGCACTGGAACAGCTGGTTTGTGCCTCAGTTGCCGGTCTGTTGTGATAACATGGGAGAAAATGGGAGTACAGAGTCGGAACTATGATCCATTTTTCACAATTAACAGCTTCTGTGTTGGAAAATGTGGGCAGGAAATGTAAAGTATTTGAAGCAAACATCAACTGTGACCGAAGAGCTGTGGCAGTGAGCCTTGGATTCTCTGAATCCAGATGTGGGCATTTGATTTTAGTTCATAAAAAAAGAAAGAAAAGAAATTCAAATAAAAAAGGAGTGTTTGTGTTGTTGAATGAAGACATACTTGACTGTGGTAGGCAGGACGGCCTGGTAGTTGAATTGCTGCTGTTGCTGGCTTAAGATCTGGAGCTGCAGGAACTGCTGCTGCTGCTGCAGGAGGCGAGCATAAGCAGAGTCCATCGGCACTTCATTGAGCTCCTGTTTCTGGTCTGGAGGAATGTACTGATGATACTTCAACTTTTTCACCCATGGTTTTGACTCTTTGCTCTTTTTGCTGCGGCTTTTATCACCAGGTATCTTGGGCAGGCTTTGCTGAGGAGGAAAACAAAGAAAGGGGGCATGTAAAACCTGCGAGGACCATCTGGAGGAAATTTGATTGCTGTGACTGATCTCTGTCCAGTTTATCAGGGAACACAGTTTGCACTGCCAGTACCAACAGTGCGAGGTTTGGAACTGGTACTGGATTTTTATAGCTCAAAATGCTGAGGTGGAACATTGTTCTGACAGCCGACGAGAACTGCAGGATGAGGAAACGGGTAGTGGAAATGTGACCCTTATTGTTTTACCACCTGCAATTGCAGGATACACATGAAAATGGTTTGGCATAAGAGCAGCAGGTCCTAAGTATGAAACCAGAAACTCAAGTTAGGTTAAGCAAGCACACACCCTCCAATTTGTCAAATTTATTCACCCTATCATATTCCAAGGGAGGGAGGGTTCATTGCATGCTTAGAGAATAAATGGATTATGATAAATGCAGAAGTCGTTGCTTCACCCTGTCCTGATTTTAAACGGCCTGCCTGAGCCAGGCTTTCATTTGACCCTAACTGAAGACAAACTGTGGCTGGCAGAGATTTAAAACCAAAGATTTATTTAATGATTTTAAACCCTGTTGTTCTTTGAACTGTGGTTGACTTGGCTCAATACCTCCAAACTGAAGTGACTTTCAGAATGACGAAACACAGACTGCATCTATCAGCGCATTCCCTAAGCAGACAACAACAACAAAAAAAATGTTTATAAATATAATAAATAAAAAATCTGTAAATAAATCAGAACGACAAAGAGCAAAGGACCAGTGGTCAGTTCCGTGTTAACTCCAATAAACTACATGAACACATTCTTTAAAATTGCTGCCACTTGAGTGTAAGAACCCCTTTAAAGGGAAACTTTTTCCAAACTTAAAGCTGTTAAAAATAAATAAATAAATAAATCCTAGCTTACCTTCACAAGAAGGGGCCCTGGTGTGATACTGGGAACAACAGTGGGAACTGTCTGAGGAGTAAGTGCTTGTTGGTTGCTTTGTTGCTCGGTAGTAGAGACGAGGTTGGTCAAATCTGCCGTGGACTGCGAGATAGGTGTTGGGGAGTGCTAAAAAAAGAAGAGACAGAGAGAGAGAGAGAGAGAGAGAGAGAGAGAAAAATCCCCCCCAAAAAAAACAAAACACCATGAGCTGCTCGGTAAGAACATTGAAGCCGCTATGCCTGTTAATCATCATCTCATGCCAGAAAAGAAAAGCAGCTCAAATGAAACAGTATAACCAAAAACAGGTTGATAAACACTGAGAAAATAAAAAACGAGTACAATCTGTTTCAACAAATTGTGAAAAATACGGCAAATAATAAGGTCAAAATATTATTTATCTCTTCAGTGAATATTTGTATCAGAGCTTCATTAGATTCAATTCCAGTGTTTAATAATCCTGTTGAACGGGAAAACCTTTTATAACGTTTCTTTGCTTCTTTGCTGACATGGACAGTTGTTAGAAATTGTCACAGAAGTGGTGTACCTGTTTGGGAGAGTTTAAATGACCGCAGGCTGAAATGGCCTCAGTCCCCGCCGACTCCTTCAAGGAGGAGTTGGGTGTTTCCTGGTTTGAAGGCTGTTCTGGTGATAAGGCATCACTGCTGTCCTCATCAAAGCTGTAAATATCTGCTGTCTTGGAGCGGTTTGTCTTATCACCTACAAGGCATACATCAAACAGAAACAAGTATAACCTAATGGAGATTAATCTAAAGGCCCTGGCCAAACTTAATTTTCAGCATTGCCGAGATTTGCTGCCAGCTGTACACGTTTTCTGATTGCAGAAGGAAAACTTGAGTTGCGAGGCAGTGATCACTTCACTGTACACGCAATAAAGTGCAGATGGAACAATAACAACTGGAATAATTCTGCAAGGGTGCATTTGGGCTCAGCAGAGCTCTGAGCCAACGCCAGCATGCTGACATAAATGGGAAACGGACAGCACCTACACAGTGTTCTTCTTGTCTCTTCGACCGCTCAACGTTTTACAATGGAGGCAAAATCTGCACTCATATACTAAGATAGCTGACTCATCGACGGATATAAACCAGGCTATCCCTAAGGTCGCTGAGCTTCTGCTGCAAAGTTCAGCCAAAAGTGATGGACCCCGAATAACGTTGTGATACCTGATGGACATGCTAACTATGTGGGTGTCACTGTAAGCGGTGAAATGTTTCTTGTTAATAGCAAAATGGGCTCAGACAAAAAGTTTTAACGTCTCTGGGCTTTGAAAGTGAGGATGCCATGGTATGGATGTGTATGTACCATTGGTGACCTCTTTGTCAGCAGAGTCCACAGGCAGGATGTTCTTCTCCACCAGCTCCATGGGTCCAGGTCTCTGGGCGATCTTCTCGTTGAGATCATCAGCCAGTCTGGCCCTCTTCAGCTTCATCTGTGTGGCCTGAAGGGAGGGTTCAGCCTGTGTCTCTGTAAACACACGAGAGGATCATTAGCCATGATCTGGCCAGCATCAGTCAGCCCCTGAACTGCTTCGTCAGCGTGACTCACAACAGCTCAGGTCGGAAGCCACCAAGACGTTTATCTGGTAATAACTTTGTAAAACAAAACAGGCAGTACATCCAGACAGATGAATAACCGCCTTATTCATCTCCCTTATCTGAATGCTAATGACCAGCAAGAACACACAGGAGGATGATCACCTTGTAGGATGTGCATACGGACCAGCTCAGAGCGCTCAGGCCTGCTGCAGAGTTTGTGCTTCAAGAAGTTTCCGGTCTGTTAAGGAGAGGTATTTTTTTTTTCTTGTTAAATATGAAAACACAACATAGTGTGGAAAAATTAAACCGGGATCACCTGCAGTGTTGATGACATTAGTTGATATCTCACCTTGGCTCTCTCCAGACTGCGAATCTGCTCATGAAAGGCGGCCGGTGTTTTCAGAGCTGAGAGAAGGCAAATAAACAACATCTGTTACTTTTCCCGGTGACTGTATTTCCACATATGAGCAAAATGCTCCTTCCATTTTAACACAAATCATTTCTGACCCCCCCCCCCCTCAAAAAAAAAAAAAAAAAACTTCTGGCATGGTCTATGAGCTGAAGGTGATCCAAAATTCATGGCTGACATTTTCAGTGGAATTGAGATTTTCTTTCGTTGTGTGGAGGAAGAATGTTATTCTTCTTTTATCATGTTGTCACTCTTGTTCCAGATAGAGATGTTGTGTTAAGTGTTCAAGTAACCAACATTGGTGGGTGTGATGATGAAGTCATGTGACGCTTCATCTGCACACACTCTGCTGGAAAGGACACCTGGTGAAATTGGTGTGGCATTGCTTTGATTCACTTGCAGACATTGTGCTGTTTATAATTATGTCCTTGGCACAACAGGCTTTCAATAAATACTTCTGCATCAGACATCTGAAATCTCCTGCTGAACATCTGAAATCTCCCGGTGAGCTCAGAAGAATTTCCACCACAACGCTCAGCTGTATTTTCCCGTATAAACTGATGACCTTCCTCAAGTTCTCAAATCAGAGGGCTTGTGAAAACCTGGACGTCCAAAGATTTCTGCTTCTCCAATTCAGATGAAAGTGAGCTCATTGGCCTGACCGGATACAGACACAGAGTGAACAATTGCTCTTCTTTGTCAGTGTAGCATAACATCAAATAAGATACAAATGAGTTCCTCCGTCTGTAATAAATATTGAGATTTGAAATCCGGACCGGATTACTGTAATGTGCTTGAAATGGTTCAAAGTGATTCAGAAATTCAGTGACCAAATGACATCAACTTTAGCTTCTTGTCGTCGGCTCCCTCATCCAGGTCAGATCAGATTTAAGGCTTTAAGCCTCTGATGACTTACAAAATCATAAATGGGCAGGCTGCTTTGCACCTGCCTCATCTCCTTAAAGCTTTCTGATCCCCTTATGTCCGATCTGTCTTCAGACGAACAACCTCCTCATCTCAAACACATCTTTATGTCTGAACTTTGAATCTGAGTCCCAATGAATCCATTAAACTGTCAGACACCAGAGTCCATGCTGTCCTGCTGACAAGGTTGGTGTAAACTTACTGACGACCTCTGTATCTCTGTAACATTCTGTTTGTTTATTCCCTCAAGCATACCAGTGTCCAGGCTGTCTGTCTCTTTCGCCCTGCTCTCCTCCCTGTCCTCTCTTTTCGCTCGGACTTTCTGTGCTGGACCATCCTGGGACCTCTCTCCCTCTTCCGGCTGTCAGCGCCTCATTACAGATGTTTTAGATCTGGATCTTCTTCCATGAAAAATCCCAACTTCCTTCTTGTTTCTGCACTTCTGTGTGTTTGTTTCCTTATCTTAGATATTTATGATGTGTTTTCTTTTGCCTCTTGTGTGTTTGTGTAGTTTGTCCTTTCCCCAGGTTTCGTGGAGAAGATGCGATTTCGCATCTCAGATACAATCCATCGGCGACACCTGGAAGTTCTCCAAGATTTTATAGCTTTTTTTTTTTTCTCCCTTCAAATTTGGATTTATTTTTCCTTTTTCCATTTTAAGGGTCCAAAGACAAGGGATGTCGTATCGCTGCACAGATTGTCTTCTCCGGGATAACAACAACAATCACTCTCCACAATAACACTTTTTTTTTTTTTCCCAGTATTATTTTCATGTGTTTTGTCTTTGTTCTGCATGAGTGTGACATTAATAATAAACAGAATCTCAGGGGAGTCCAACAGGAAGTGTCAGCTTTACTGATTCAAGCAGAGAGGAGATTGTTCCATGCAGAGAGTAACTCTTTGATCTCTCAGAATAAATCCGTGCTGCTTTAGGCGAGGTCTGGCTCACTGACTAGTCACCTCTGCTATGATGAGCACTGTTTGCTTTAAAGACAATCTGGCTGGGTGGCGGGAGGGGGGGGGGGGCTGAGGAGTGTGTCACAGATGCAAAGCAAAACATTCCTGCCTGTCACCTAAATCTTTACTGCATACCAGCCATAAGACTAAAGTTGTGGGAGTAACCGAGCGCGTAAGTGGAGAATAAGAGTTTTGTGTGGCAGCCATGCCTGACCGGGCCGCAGAGGGGTGACTGACCTCCACGAGAGGCTCAGTCGTTGAGTCATTTGGCCACATGGAGCCAGAGAAGAGTTGAAAACCCGACTGCAGGAGTCTCTGCAAGAGAGAGTCGGACAAAAAGAAAGAGCTTTGTCATTTTCTCTTTCTACCTTCCCAGCTATCAGCATGATTCTGTCACAGATTCAGCTCGTGTTTTATTAGGTGTTCTGTAAAACACTGCGCTCACAGACTGAGTCTGTCACATCAAAGGAGGAATGAGGAGGGTCTTTAAGTACGAGCTAGTCCTCTCTGGTTTGGCTGCTTGGTGGCCGATCTGTGTTAAACGGCTGAGTCACTTTCATTATTGGTGAGGGTTTTATGAGGGCAATGATGCAACCTTTTGGGGAAGTAAGACGAACCTCACAGTTTGGAGGAAAAAATAGATTCTTGTGCAGAATCAGCCCACTTGTCAACGACACATCCCGACCAAGACAGTTCAGTGTGTAAACATTTACAGCTGCCATCTTTTTCCTGCCCTATGCAAATGATGGACTCATTCATTCATCCATCTTCGACTGCGTATCCGTTTCTACGACGGGGGCGGAGCTGGAGCCAATCTCAGCTCACACTGTGTGAGGGCGGGGTCACCCTGGAAAGGCCGCCGGTCCATCGCAGGGCCAACACACAGAGACCAACAGCCACTCAGACCTACGGACAATTTAGAGTCAACAGTTATCCCAAACATGATGTCTTTGGACAGTGGGAGAACGGCGAGAACATGGAAACTCCACACAGAAAGGCCCCAGGCCGGGAACCGAACACACGCCCTTCTTGTTGTGAGACAACAGCGATAACCACTATGCCGCCGTGCTGCACAACGATGGACTCATTTTACCTAAAATTCTTCGGCAGACTTGCTTTAAACTGTAAAAATTTTCTGCTGCGCTGGAGGCACATATTCATTTACTGCCTCTCTGAGAATCCTGAATCAGACTTGAGCCCCATCCACCACTGCTGCTGGGTTGGCAGGCGAAACAGCAGGGGGTATCAAGATGGTTAGTGGAGGAAATGCGTAAGCTGCTATTAGCACAATTAATTGGTCACGTCTGTAACATAACCATAACCATGAAATATAACTGGCTGTGGCTGACACAGTGTTAGCGGCTGTGCTGATGCAAACTTGTACTCTCTGCACTGAGGAGGTTTTGGGTTTGTTTTTTCAAACCCCTCACCACTGCAAGTCGAGATGACCGGTTACTGTTTTTCAGTCATTTATTGGTTCACTGCAGCTCCAGGGTGGAGCTCCCATTTGGATATGGCAACGAGGTTAAACACTTGATTTTTATCAGAAAGGGCCTTCATGTAAAAGTTGCAATCACTCTCTCTCTCTCTCTGTCTTTCTTTCTCTCTTGAAGCCATGAAGACGTCTGTGATAACGACAACGTAAGCAAAACTCTCTCTGAGTAAAGCAGAAAATACTTGTGAGAAGGAAAGCCGGTCCACATTCAGAGGAAACTGGTTTCTTTCTCTGAGGCGGTCTGAATTTCCATACTGTAGGTGCCAGTCAGTTAACCTAGTTTTTTTTTTTTTTCTTGCGAGGTTAGAGTTGTGCTCGTGCGATGTGAATACTCACGTGGCATGATGCCTTGCTCCACAAGCTGCTCCCGAGTTCTCCTCTGCTGCAGACAGAGCTGCAGGACTGTGGGAGTGCAGAGACACAGAGGTCAGACTTCAACTTTTACCGTCCAGAGCCAACTCCGCTGTGTAACGACCACCTTTCGCTTCAAACCGTTAAACCTGCCAGACTTCAAATCAAACAAAGTACTTATTATTTCTCAATCAATACACTACCCCACAGGCCTGACAGCCTTTCAGCCTGTTCCCCACCACAGACATCCTATTCACTTCCTGTATGGTTTTAACTGGGGTTGTTAAAAGTACCGAACATTTGACAACAGTTGGACTCAAACGTGATTGGCCGAGAGCCTTCCCAGCGAGAGGCAATATCCCCTGTGTGGGATGCAAATGCGTTTAGGAACAACTGTGCCGAATATATGCAGATAAAAGAGGGATTAGGGTTAGCGCTGTAGTTCTGATAAGGAGCAAAACTGGAGGTGGCCATGACGCCATGAAAGAGCCGAGGGAGTTTTTAAAATGTAATCTTTCCATGCAACATCAAAGAAGCGACTATCTTGTTTGCCGGCCCCACATACAGTCCTCAGCCCTCAGTGTTGTTTGCCCGTCAGTGTAAACTGTAGTAAGGCCGCAGTTTAAACATTTATTAACAATGGAGCGTGGACATGTTATTGTAGTATAACAGCACAGGCCTCCGTGCATGAAAAAACTGTTTGAAGAGAAAGGTGACGGGCGATGGTGACGAATGAGGCGGCGGTGCGAGCTACATCAGGCCCTTATCATCACCACTCAAGTGAACTGAAGCCGGTTTAGTTAGAACCGCTCATTGGCTCGGGCTGCTACTCCAACACACACACACACACACACACACACACACACACAAGCACACCAGACCTGCTCAACTCTCCTGGGAAATGCGCTTCGTCTGAACAGGCCTCTGTGACTCACTCTAGCAAAAATAAACTGGGCAGCTGTGAGAACAAGGCCTGGGAACCATGAAATTGGGGGTTAGTTAAGGGGGTGGGCTTTTCAGTCGTACGCAGGGCTGAGGGGGACATTCACGGGCTTCTAGTTGCGGGCAAGGGAACGCAGAGCGACAAAAGCAGAGGCAAAGGGTGGGAGGCCGAGTTCATTCTCACAGCAGCCCATCAACTGCGGGGCAGAGAACACTGTGTGCCTGCCCCGCCTGCTGTGTTTCCTATTACTAACCCAAGCCAGGGGGGGGGGTTATGGTCAGCATGAGACAGATCATTACAGGAGATTTAAAAAAAAAAAAAAGCCATTGGTTTATTTCAATATTTGTATCCACTGTGACCTGAAGAGAACGCCACAAGCAAGAAAATTTATGAGTGCACATTACTACATATCAATAAGATCAAAAGCTGCCTTCCAGCACCACGAGGGGGAATGCAGAATTTAATTTGAGCATCGGTATGGGGGTACACCCGGCGCCCCCCCGGGGTGCTCCTCGCTTTCTGCCATCTTGCGTTTCAACCTGAACCCTGGCTAACCTCTCTGTGATGCAAACCAGCTCCGCTCTCCTTCTCACCAGCAGAGCGTAAACAGAGGTTGTGGAGAAACAGAGAGAGGACTCTGCAGAAATCCTTCCCAACTGATGTAATCCCTAATCTCAGACCCACATTGTTCTCAGCAAATCATCCCTGGAGGTCTCTCATCAGACATTTTATTTCTATTTGACTTTCTTTTGATTTTTTTTTTTAGAAAAAAAAAAACAAATGAAAAAATAAATAAATAAAAAAAATATTATACAGATAGGCCCCAGCCCAACAAAGCTGAATTTAGTTTAGAAACGGACTGACACTGGGCTCTGTTGACTTTGCTGTTATAAATACCAAAGACTTTAAACAAAATCCAATTTTAACAAAGATTTGTGCATCTACAACCAGAAACAGACTAAACCATGATATGCAGACTACGCTGGTTTATTGAAACTGTCCTTCGCCGTTTTGTGTGCCTGAATTTATTTGAACTTTCTTGTTATATTGTGACCTCGCAATCATTCAAAGCATCAGTAAACATATCGCCTGACGTAATTCATCTTTTGTGTAGACAAACTATATTTAAATAATGCTGGAGTATTTGAAATTGGACCGCATAGGAAATATAGTGCTACTCATTTTGTCCTAAAAAAAATCAACAAAGCACTTTATCCACTAGGCTTAAGGACTACAAATTAAAGTCGGACACAGAACGGAAACTGGATGTTTTTCAACTGATGTAAAGTGTCTTTGACTGCAATGAATGGCACTGACTAAAATATATTCGTATTATTATATTCATTATTCTACACGTAAATCTCATTTGACGGCTCTGACGGAAAGGAAACAAAATTTTTCTTACTTTTTTCACACCCACTCTGACACGCTTTTGTTATTTAAGTGTTGATAGCACTCTTCTTACTGCAGGAAAAAGTGATGTAGTAAATTATTTTTTGTAGGATGAAAGAATCTCAACCTATATCTTATATAGGTGAAGTTCAGCGGCTGCCAAATGTTTTTATCAAATATGACAACCCAGATGTTAGAACAGTTTGAATAGTCTGGTAGAGATACTAAACACCAGTGACAATGATTTATTTATTTATTTATTTTTTTATAATTAAAGGACGGGTTTGTTGCGCTTTATTTATTTAAGAGTTCACATTACTCAAGGCCTGGTTTAATCAAAAGAACTTGCAGCTGATGAATGCACACAAGGAAGATAAGAAATATTCAAATCATGACAGAATCTTGATCAGCAGCATATTTGCGGACTGCACTTCCTTTGACTAAAAGTCATTGTGTCCATCTTACAGCAGGGAATTTTAAACTGTGTCACAGAAAAGCAAAACAATGTTTGAGCAGATTGCCATTATAAACACAGGCAGCTGAGACAGACACGTATTCTCTCCTGAATCTCTCTCGAACTTACTCTGTCTTTGTAGTTCATTTTATAATCCTGTAATGTTATTTTATGATCAGTCAGAAATCAATGGTCTCCCCTGTAAGACTGATGCTTGGCATGAGTCAGTGTGATGAGCTTTACTGTTGCACTGTCATTTCCTGTTAGGTCTGCATCCACGTCACTACAATCCCCTTGCCCCTGCTGCCAGCATCAGTAAAAACTAACAACAAAAAGCTCGAGTTAACCCAAAGCGGATACTCAATTAAAGCAATGAAATGCATAAGGATCAGACAAGAAACAAACAAAAACAAGAAAAGGGGGAAAAAAAAAAAGAAAATAAGGAAGAGCACCTGATTTGAATTTACCCCTGCAGATGGAAGGGGTCTCCACATCAAGGCAGGCCATGGAGGGCAGACTTGGTTTGCTGGGCGGCCAGGTCTGGAGTCCCATGGAGTGATGAGGCCAGTGGAGAGCGAAGGAGTCAGAGATAGAAAAGCCCCAGCTCTGAGCGAACGACAGCTGGCTCTCAGAGCTGCACACGGTCCCTCCTCTCTGGCTCTTTGCTGGCCTCAGCGGAGAAAGTGTGTGTGTGAGTGTGTGTGTGTGTGTGTGTGTGTGTAAGAGTGTGTGAGTGCTCAGTCAACGTCAGGAGGAGGGAACACAGTGCTGCTCTTGTTAACCCTCGCTGGGTCACTTTTTTCGGCTCACAGAGGGCTTGTAATACTACCACACCAAACCCTGGGGAACTTTTGATTTGTTTCTGATTATATCATAACACTCAATACATGTTGGCTTAAAAATTCACTCAGCAGGGGGCCAAAGCATCTCCTGGTGACCAATAATGAGTCAATAAAAACAATCTGTTCAAGATTTTGAGTGGGTGGTGGAGACTACACAAGTGTTTTTCCCTATAAATTTTTGCAAAGTTAAATAACAATGACAGGAACAAATGCATTGTGTCCTTAAGGACAGGGAAGCTTATCTTTCAGCATTTGTAAATGATTAGTAATGAACTGGATTTGAAACGTCCGTGTGTTTTCCAAAACAACACCATTGGTTTACAGCAGTTGATGCCAATTTCTTCAGCATTTCTACTGTTGATTCCCAAAAATTCCATCTTCAAATTGTTTGTTCGGGGGGAAAAAAAAAAAAAAAAAAAAAAAAAAAAAAAGGGCAAAGAAAGCTAAGGCCAAACGCTAAAGAAAATTTTGTTCGTGGCTTGCAGCCGTGGTGAAAAGGCATTTTTGACTACAAAGACACTGACAGGAAATCAGATAAAAGGGAATTACACTAATTGTGGTGAGTTCCGCGGGTCTCAGTGGATCCGGGAAGGCTGATTAGAAAATTTCTCAAAGCTAAAGAGCAGGCCCCATTTCCCACTAAGGTCCTGGTGTCAAAGTGAAACTGCAGAGACCTGTGATGTGCTTCTGCGACGAGCCAGAACAGGACAATGCATGCTGGGAGGACAGGACCGCTGTGTGCTTGGGATTCATGGCGTTCACTTGTGGGATCAAGAAATATGCAAGTGAAAGTATGGGGACAGAGGAAACCAGGATCTGAAAAAGTAAATGGGACTCGTGCACTCAGACTGAATATATTATGACAGCTCACCGCTGAGTTGGAATAATGGAGAACAACAAGGCCTTAAAAAATATGGGGGACGTAGTCGGAGCGGTAGGAATGTGGAAAAACATCTTTCCACGTGTCACACTATCAGCAAATACACAGAATTCCTCTGAGTTCACATTTCTTAAGTCTATTAGTCACATAAACGTAACAGGGTTTATGAGTGCCTTGTACATCTTATTTGTCCCAGCATCAAAGTCTCCTGGGGCTCCTGAATTCCAGTAAAAGTCGAGAACAACGCTGTTTCTCATCAACTCTAGTTCAAAAACCACAAGGTAGTCCTGTATGAAGTCAAGATGTTTCTCCGTTCATATAGAATACACACACACATACATAAACTGAAGGCCTTCCCTTTCCCTGATCGACTACAGTCTACAATCATTAGCACTGCAGCGTTTTCACCGCTCACTGTTATTAATAGCCGTCGTAGGTTGATGATTAGCACGCTCACTACAATATTACATCCACCTGCTTCCTTCTGACCATTTGTTTTCACTATCTTACAAAATTATAATTGCTCATTTAGAGTAGAGTGAAAGCATATGAGTCTGCAGCTGCAGTCACGCTAAAGTATTTGGTCATGACAGAGGTGAAGTTTGGTAACTCTGCAGCAAATCACACTGCATGTCGTACGTCACGTATGGAAGTACGAAAAGGTTAAATCGGCTTTCACGCTGCCGATCGGTTTATTTGGACAGGTTTGTTTTTATGCTACCTTATCCCAAACTACATGCAGGTGTAAACATGATCCAACAGGCAACTAATTCAGACATCAAGATCTATGATCAGGTACCTGTAGAAACTTTACTTCAGTGACTGACACCAAGTCATGCAGGACGTTTCTGCTTCTTATTCGTATCTTAAAAAGTAAAATCACACATCTACTGCACTCAGATCTCCTGAGCAGTTCGTTTTCTGTCTGTGATGGGATCGGGTTATTTACCCCACATCAGAGTTTGATTGGAGGACTTTAGTTTGATTTCATTCTGGTCATAAACCAACCTGCACACAATACTTCTACGTCAGCCCAAACAAATCCATCTAAACAGACAAACCCACCGCTGAACCAAACAGACTAGGTGTGAAAGGAGGCTAAAGCCTGACGTTACAGCCACAAATTACAGCAAATTACAGAGCAATTTCTGTGCAAATGGGGTGAAGGAAAAAGTTTTGAAAAACAGTGCAATGACAACAATGATTCTGGGATAAACAGCAACATAGTCACATACTAATGGTGCTGAGCTACAACTGGGGAAAGAAAGGCGATTGTAAAAGAAGTGAGACTGTTAGCTCTCACTTGTGTTTTATTACCACTGGGGGACAGAAAAGTCTCCAAAATAAGTCATTGCAGAAATGATCTCCATGGCTAATTTTCCTCTACTGGAAAACTTGTTAATCATGCTTATTCTGCTTTATTCAAAAGGCTCGCGGCATTGGCCCGGACAGCACAGAAGTTCAAGTTAACACAGGCAGGAAAACGACGCTTTTTATCATTAGAGAAGTCTGCGAATGATGAAAATAGATTGCAGCAGATTCGCAGTACAGGGAACTTTCATTGCAGCATGTGTGTATCTACAGTACCAGTCAAGATTTGCACACACTGGTACTGGATATATGATGTATGCATCTAGAAATGTTTGTGTAAAGCAGCAATGGTAAATTATATTACAATTAATCAGTGATATCATCAAATAATGAGACAAGATTACGTAAATTGACTTTATACCAAATAGATGACAAACTAAATCTTCCCAAGAAAAGAATTTGATTTCCGTAAGAAAACTGTGATTATGTGTTGGCTTCAGGAGATCTAATTCCCAGTCTCTACCCTCACAGCTTTTCCCACAGTGGCCTTCTGCTTAGATGGTCAATATAAAGTATGTCTTACCAAACTCTGATGTTTTTGGTCATCAATTCTGCCACATTCACTGGTATGGCAGGCCTCGGAGCCATTAGACAGGAGCAGCACGGCCTTCCCTCAGTGATGTGAAGCACAACTGTGGGAGAAAAAGAAAATGAATGCTCATTTAGGCTAATTACATACCGGACAAATAATAAGGGCACCAGATTTTTTTGTTTTTTTATCAGATTTTTAGATAAAAACAAAAGATTTTTTTCTCTCCTAAATTTTCTTCACCGATGTGTTTAAATGTTTGTTACCGAGCGTCCACCTGACAAATGCAGCACATCGAGGACGACACGGGATGATTATTGCACAGGGGTGTCTGCGGCTGCTCTCGACACCAGTCCACAGATGTTGCACATTTAAAGACGGCATGCAGTTTACATGCTGAATGCCCATCGGAGCTGTCGCCTGTGAAATGAATGGTCATTTGACTACCATAAGGGTTCTCCGGTTTCTTAGAGCTTTGGCGGAACATTCAAGCGAACCGGCCTCAAAACCGCAGACCACGTGTAACCGGGCCAGCCCAGAACCTCCACAACCGGCTTCTCCATTGGTAAGGCCGTCTGAGACCAACCTCTCGGACAGCTGATGCAACAGTTGATCACAAACTGTAAAGCTTACAGTTTGGTTGCAGCCTGGGTGGATAAACGCTCACCACAACTTAATCCCGGTTTTCACTGTACCAGACTGATGGGAGACAAGATGTACGGGGTCCTGTTGGGGAGCGGGTTTTCTAAAGCCTGCACTTCAAACTAAGTGCTCCGTAGTCGTGGTGGGGTTATCGATTTAGCAAGCACGAGCAGCAGATTTGATGGCACAGAAATAGCGTGATGAGATCCTGAGGCCTGTTGCTCCATGTTGCTGCATGATAATACGCAGCCAGTGTTGTCGATGAGCCATACCACCGAAGCCGCTGGACCAACATTGCACTGAGTGCGACCTCCTGCATGGCGAAACGTCGGTCGCACCACAAACAAAATCTTCTTTCATGATCGAGTGTGTGCGTAGGAAAAAAAGCCTTCGATCTTTTATTTCAAGCGGGAGCAAAAACAAAAGTGTTTGCTCACTGTACATTGTTTTACCTCCACAGAGAAGTTTGTGGGGATGCGACTCAACCCAGTTAAGCCATCGCTCTTATTTGCAACTGAACATTATTTAGAGTTGCCTCTCTTTTGAGAAAAACTACGTTGTCCCGAGCTCAAACTCGTCTCGCCCGCTACCTTTATGCAATGATTTTCCAGTGAACATGAAACAAAAGTGGAGCTGCGATGCTGATGTCCAGAGCGATGTTGCTACTTAAGTGTTGGTGTTGGTAACATGAGCCTTAAAGCTCAGCCAGGAGCGGTGTCAGCAGCTCTCAGTGGTAAATCCATACTCTCATTCCTTGTGCTTCTTCTGAGGCTGTTACACTCACAGAATACTGATTATGACTCTGGGCTGGTTTTGCATTTATTTCATGAAGATATGCTGCAGCTTTTTTCATTTGTGTATTTTCATCCGTGTCATTATTCAACCAAGACCGCAGCGTTTCCTCTTAGTGTAGTTTATCCTCTTTTTTTTTTTTTATTATTATTACATTGCCCTCACTGTGAAGAGTCAAGCAAAGAAAATTTATATTTTTTGGTCGATGAACAAATGAAATTTCTGCTCTATAGTAACGTAAAGTTACAATACAAGCTTTTGAGTAATTAGTTTAAGTTTTATCTATAAAGCTTTTAGTCAGTCCGAAGTTTGTTCATTCTTGCAAGATGAGGAGATGACTTGTGAATTTACTTGAATTATCCTCCACATGATTTTACCAAATACGTTCTTAAGAAGACTTGGTAGTGTCTGGTCTTCCCTGATCATCCACGGATCCGGGCCTTTGAATTATTGCCATCTGTTGTTTGCTTCAGGGAAGCATCTTTTGTTTCTGTGGTCAGTTTGGCTCTTAAAACAATGGAGCCGCACATGGAACTAACCTACCAAGCTATCACTGACTGGCTTTAAGGGCACCAAAAAACAAAGACGAATATTATTTTCATTGTTATTTGCTATCTATTGATCTTTCTGCGACGAATTACTTGGTCCATGAACTCACGCTATTGTAGCTTCCCAGACCCCAAAACCCATAGATTTTTACTTTACTAAGATTCAATAAATAAATCAAACTAATATTTCTGCTCCATAAATGACTGAAATGTGTTAATTCATTATCAAAGTAACTATCAATGATTTTTATGTCAACCCGCTATTCGATTAAGTGAGTTAAGTGAGCAGTTTCAGCTCCGTTGGTCGATTGTCTTAAATAATCCTTTTTTTCATTAGCAGTCAGCTATAACACCTCCCTGACATACAACATTGGAGCGATGTTGACAATGCACTAACCCCCTCCTGCGACTTCACATCCTGCGTTTATCATCCAACTATATTTGTTACTTATGTCATGAAGGTTCATTGAAACCGAAGTGATTCTTGCAGGATATTTCCTTTTGCCTAGTGGGAGATACAAAGAGCTCTGTATGCCCCAAACAAAAGCCCATAAATATATATCAATCCTGTTTCCCGCAGTTCTTTCTTCTACTAATGATGTCAGAGATTGTTCGTTTATGCTGCTGTCCTGTTGAGAAAGTGTACAGCTACACCATCGCTAAGATCCTGACAGTCGCATTAGACTCTTGCCAAAATCCACACTTCTTTTTCCCAGATAAAGTTTCTTTGAACATCAAAGCACCCATTAACGTCAAAGCACATGTGGGGGCTTCAAACTCACACTCTTAGGTTTATAAAATCATGCTTGGCTTGTTTTTACTCGCAATGCAGCAAAACGTCAAGGACAAAATACATTTTCTTGCAAAAAAAAAAAAAAGCCAGATTTTAACATGCATCACAAATAAGGAGCAACATTAAAGGCCAAAAGCACTTTTGAAAGAGTCCAAGTTGACTTGAAACTACCACTTAAAGGCTTTGGAAGTAACTCTGTCATTTTCTCGGGGTGCCTCCTGATGGGAAAATGGCAATCAAGTTCCGGTGCACTGTGATGAGGGAGCCATCCACATAGCCCCTTTCAGCTTGGATAGGTATTTCCTATAAATCCCAGACTACATCAAATTCCATGTGGTTTCTCACTGGGGTGGCTCCAGCAAGAATCCCAGGGAAGGTCTGGATAAAAGGCACATTTAGATGAATCCCAGCGCAGGTATGGACAGGAGACAGCTCCTTTCATAGCACACAGCTCATTCCTGGCTCACTCCGAGCCGAGACGTCAGACTGAATAAGATCGATCTGAGTTTAGCCCGCACGTTGTTGTACGTGTGCCGCTGCACCAAAGACAGATGTTCACTTTAATCAAACTATGAATCTGTTAATCAAACGATTTCTCAACAAATCAGGTGTTGGATTGCAGATGACTTATTGCAGGGCTACAAAGCACTGACGTTTCAAGCCTTAGACCGGAGTTATTTATCATGGTAGTGAAAAGTCTGGGCGGATGCCACGGCATTATCTCCAGTAAAGTAAGTTTAGTCTGAGACAATAAACCAGGAGCGTGATTTATTGATGGGAAGCAAGTCAAACTGTTCTGTGTGCTGGCTAAAGATGTAAAAAAATGAATGATTCAAATCACAAATATGAGGGCATTTGATGATGGCAACGGAGACTGCATGCTTTGAAAATGGTCACAGCAGCAGCAGAACTGGTTTGCTGTTTTCACAGGGGGTCTCCACAACAGCCACTACCATCACGTCCTACGAAGGCCTCTGCGGATGGTGGGAAAGCCAGAGGAAAATCCCCGCAGGCCACCAGTTCACTTTGAAGCGGTGCCACATGCAGCTGCCGCAAGAGGCTAAAAATGGCAAGCCTGTGGCGGCATTCGCCACATTAACATCACTACCACAAAACAACTAATTGCACACACTTAGCAGAAAGTAAACACACTCACAGTTGCTCACGGACAAACTCTAATGGCATTCGAGCATGTGCATTGTACCACACAAACAACCATAAATCATTTGCACATTCATTTGTTCTCACAGATGAACTGCATTAACAAGGGCAATCAAAGGCTTGCATTCTTTCCCACATATTATTGGTAAATAATGATACTGTCAGTCTGACCATGTGCTTCAACAAGACTGATAATCAGTGACTATTTACAACAGTTAATAGCGAGACTGAGGTTTACAAAAATAGTTGTTTTTCACGTTGCAATCAAAGGCTACGATAACTGACTGGACCGATTTACCATATCTGTGACTGAGATTGAGCAGCGCACTAAATGTAACTGAGTCACACCTCAACACCAGAGTTAGAATGAATTTGTGTCATTCATTTTTATTGAGAAACATCCCGCAAGAAGAACTGCCAGCTGATTACTCAACTGAATCTTTTCGAGTCATGCCAACCATGGATGTTTTCTCACAGCTCTTACAAAATATCCGAAAAGTGACCATACAGGGGAAGGCATGGAGCCAATCCAAGCTGATGCTGGGAGACGGCAGGTCAAACTGTTGAAAGGGTTGCCATTATATCAAAGGTCTCACATGTAGAAAAAAAAAACAAACAAACAAAAAAAACAATTCAGAGTCACATTCACTCTTTTGGGCACTTTAGAGTCACTGATTAAAAAACCATTGTGTCTTTGGACAGTTGGGCCGAAAGGCAGATGGTGAAATAAATCACTGTCAATACTGATGTAAAGCAATAAATGAAGCAGAGATACATTAGACAATAAGACGACCACACAGAGACACTGTGCACTGTGCTTATGCAGCCAGCTCAAGCACAGTAATGGTCAGCTGGTAATGGTTGTCATAAAATGGGCTCATATGGGTGGACTAAATTGAAAGTCATCATGTTATTGCACAAGTGCTGAGTGAGTAATGTAGGAGTACGAACAGAGGAGTACAAAGTCATGTTGAAATAAAGGAGGTACCGCAACCTTGCTATGGAAAAACAACTTAGCAGTAAAGAAAAAAAAAAAAAAAAAAAAAAAAAACGGGAGCAGGCGATGACGCTAAAAATAGCAGATCGTATAGACAGAACAAGCTGCTGGATAAGATTGGCTGGGGGGTGGGCGGGGGTGCTGTGTGTGTGTGTCTGGGGTATTAGGGCATCCCCACAATCTGGACATCCTGTCAGAAAAGAAAATGTTACAACTTCGGTGAAGGCCAGCCAACTCATTCACACTTCCCCTCTAACATTCCCCGATTTCAACAACCATAACTTTCCCACAAATCCAATTAACCCCTGAGTGGCTGTTACACACAACACGAGCCCCCCCCCGTCCCCTTCTCTTACCCCTTCCCCCAATCCCCTCACTCCTGGTTGGACCCAGCCAGCAGCGTGCTTGGCAGGGGGTCGGCTAAGGGGCGACCACAGACAGAAATAACCTCTTGTTTGCTCACTGGCATGCTGTAACTCGCTGTTGTTCTGGGGGCCATATGGAGGAGTTGTGTTTTTGTCTAGTATCCTAGTGAAACAATTATTTAACCATCATGTCACGGCTGCATAAAAGCTTCAAATGAGTTTCAAATTTAAAACAACACAGCTTTTCTGAAAGATCATATTTTATACTGTCAGTCCTCATCTGCTCATGATGCAAAAGGAGAATAAAAAAGATTGAAAACGTTTTTTATAACGTTTACTTCTTAACTCTGAAAAAATGAATACTTGGAAGTCAACTTATAGATTTTTCGATTAGAGCAGTTGGACTGCTTAGACAACTGCTCAGCTATGTTGTGCTTTATGTAATACAATCACAGGCCTTGCAGCTCTGCTGACTCAAAGGAAAGCTTCCTAATTTGTGCCAGCTATACTTTTCACATCGCATTGGATGTATGTGCTTTCCATACAAATGAGATTTACAGAAACCTGGTTTTCTCATGTGGCAAAGTCAAAGATTGATGTGATGATGGCGTCACCGGAGAAGTGAAAGATTTGGAGTTTGTTAAGTGCAAAAAAGTCATTATTCTAAATTACGGTTAATACACCAGATTTACGCAGGAGCAACGTGCCAACATTTGGCACCGCCTAAATTTTCCATGCCTGAGTGGAAAGTGAGACCTTCTCTTCTGATTCAGTTTGGGATACGAGGAGTCAATGTGCAACCAAAGCACACTGAAGTCGTGGCTAAGGCTTAACATTTAGAGCAATAATCCAGCATCTAAATATCCTGCACCGTTTCCTAAATCTTTCTTACTGGACCCTCCATCAAAACAGCCCGGGGGTATGCATGTGATTTTTGTGTCCCCAGAAAGAGATCAAAAATAACATTTGTTCATTGGAATAACAGGTAGCCAAAACAGTGTTACCATGGCTTCAGTCTCTCTCTCTCTCAAGATGGACAGTCAGAGCAGCAGACTGTGAAAATACAGCCCAGACCACAGGGGAAGCATTAACTGCCCTATAAATGCCAAGAATATAAAGTGTGCAGTGTTGTTTTCAAATGGACAGTGTACAATGAAGGCTAAACTCCAAAGGTGGCAAAAGGTGAAGTAAAAAAATAACGTGTGGTTTATTTGGCATCGCTCAAAAACACTTTGTCCAAAGACACACATGAAATCCTTTTTTTTGTTTTTGTTGTTGTTGTTGCATATCTAAATAAAATGGATGAAGCTTTTGAAAATTGAAAATTGAAATTGAAAGTTTACCTAAGACCTCTTCCCTTTTGTGTCTGTAGGATATGCTCCGTCTATTCAACCACTGTCATCTCCCTGTAGCTGATTTACTTCCTGACTGAGCTATGGGAAACAGTGAAGTTACGCTGATTACAGACATTTCCTTCCTCCACCATTCACAGCAATGACTGGAATGGCTGCAGTATTTACTCAGGCCTGAAGTGGTAAACTGCAGATCCCACACCCACATGGCATATGCATCATAGGCTACAAAGGCCAAGGGTTCCTGGGAGAGTAGTTCTTCTTAATGCAGACAGGACAAATATTTTGCCAGAGACGTGATGCAATCCGACAATCTGGCCAGGTTAGTTGGTATTTCATAAGTTTCTGACGTTTGAACTATATCTGCTGATTACAGACTGGATTTACAATACAGATATGTCCGGCAGCACTTTACCCCTCAGTTCCCTCCCCTGGTGCCATGGGACCCCCCCCCCCCCCCCCGAAGCTGCCCTACTAAGAGATACATTTGGGTCCTAAATTGTTTCCACGCCCAGCTTGAGTGGTTCAGTTTTAAAAGCCTGCAAGTTATTATAACTGCTCCTAATGCTGAACTACCCCTCACCCTGGATTATAACGTCATAAAAATATCATATATGTGAGTAACTGTTACAGACTGTCAAGCTGATTTACCTGCCACAGGAACATGGCCCAGAGTGTATTCCTGGAAATAAAGACAGACGTGGACTGGCACTCTTTTACAATCATCATGTCCAGCATTACAAACTGTTCTCAAGTGCAAAAAGAGATCCTCTTTTCCTTTTGTTTGCAATGCATCATCTGATTTAAGCCCCATCTGCTTTAATAAACACATTTCATGTTATATTATAACATTTTCAGAGAAGAACACGACTTGGATACAACGATACTTGATATTTTCTTCAACTTTTTCGACATGTTTTAGCAGGACAGATGTGACTCATTGGCATGAGCTGATGAAACAACACAGCTGGAACAGGCTAGAAAAGGGGCTTTGATGGAAACAGATTTGTGTAGTTCCTGCTTTGCAAATATTAAACATGCAAATACATTTTTTTATTCAACATAAGTGAACAAAACTATCTATGACACTACAATAACACAATTTAAATTTCTAATATTGCCTCCATATGAGAACTCCTGAGGAAACTGTTGTTTGAATCACGCTGCCATCTAGTGTAATAAAAGGGGACAATAATAAGTGTCATACATTTTCCAGTGTGGTATAATTCCCCAGTTTTCCTTTTCCAAACAGTCTAGGAGGAGGGAGAAATCACTCCTGCCCTGTTATTGATCAGGAAGCATAACTCTCGCAAAATTAACAGTACAAGCCACGTGACAATTCACGCCAAAGCACCTCTGGAACAGACAGTGTAGCTGAGTGAGTGGCTCAAGAGGCTCAAGAGCCAAAACGCGTCTTTCAATTCCTGTTTGAACGAGCAATGATAAGCGCTCCTGTAACCTCACCAGCTGCGTGGCTGACATATATTAGACAAATACTGGTTTGCACAGCAAAAACCCAGCCAAATTTTAGTATCATCCAGACTTATCATCCAGACCAGATTTACATCATCAAATAGAGCTAACACATTTCTATTGTGTGTATATATATATATATATATATATATATATATATATATATATATATGCAATTAGAGACACAAGGGGGCAGTGAAGGCATTATGTGCTGCAGCTTGTCAGTTGGCTCCTTTGAATCTGGGAGGTTAAAATTACATCTGAAGTGTTGCTTCAGTATCACACAGTGGTAATTTTAATAATCGATTCAGTCCACATGCTCCTCCATCAGCTCTGTACCGAATATAGAGCTAAATACGAAGCTACCAGAGTGAGATTCTATTAATCAGTGATTCTCTCCCTCGGAGGCGAATCGTTGGAGTGAATCCATCATGAATCTGCAGGACGTTATCTCTTCTGAAATGTCCATATATACTAAAATAACGGTTGCCGAGGTACCCGTGATCGTGATAATGCGATTCAACTTCACATTCACATTTATTTTATTGGTTTCCATAATTATCTTCATTGCGTATGGAGGGGTAGGATTCAAAGTTTTATACAAACTGAAGCACATATTTTATTCACGTCGGCATGGTGTCCATTTTTCAAAGGGATTTTCTAAAGTAGCTAATGGACAGTGGTTCACCCAAACACAATAATGCTGCTCACCTTCATCAAACAACATTGTTTCTTGCTAAAGCTAATGTCTAATACGAATGTAAGCTGCGTGGTCACTTGAAAGATTACAAACTGAAGTAAGTGTATATTAGGAGCTGAGCATTTTGCTCTTTTCATTTTAGTTGCTTTGCTGCCATGTTTCGGATCTCATTAATGGTAATACTTGTTAATACAAAAGAAGGACTTTTCATATTGTTTAAAATTTCTTACAATGAAAATTTGGTAAAGACTAAATGGATAACGGAGGAGCGAACTCGTAGCATGTCTCCAACAAACAGTGAAGTTGAAGGAAATATGGTCTAAATAGTGTTGAATAATGGTCAGACGTTGTTTGACATTACTGATCATTATGATGTCGAGGTGACACCGACCTTTGACCTTTTGCATTTAAAGTAGTATCAGTTATTTATTATGTCCTGTCTGCCATTTGTTTCATGTTGTGTCATAATTAGTGTATTGACTTATGGCCCAAAATATGCTCTGTGGGGCCACAGGGACCTTCTAATTCATTCTAATCAGCTCATCAATGTTTGCCCCAGTTGTAATGAAATTCCTTCTGGGCGTTATTGAGATATTGCCACGGTTATCGCTGGCATAACAATCATTTGCAAAAATCTGGGAATAGGCACAGTTTTGATAATTGGACTCATTGTGGAATAATTGTGTCTGGATAAAAAAAAAAAAAAAAACAACAACAGAAGAAATCTGGTGTTTCACAGATATTTGTGAAGTTGTTTTTAAGATAACAAAACATAGACCTAAACAAACAGAACTTAAAAAGTATGACAACAGGTATGTTCTGTGAGAGAACAAGAAGAGAGCGTTGTGGTTGATTTGGGGCATTCCTCATCGTTCAGGTTAAAGTTATTTTGCTAAAGGTTGTTAGCCTCCCCCTGCTCTCATGCCTCCCACAACCTGACCTTGAGCCTGTAAGGCAACGGATGAAAACACAACTACTATGCAACTGATACTGCAGCATCTGTCAGCTAAACTGAAGATATGACGCATATTGTGCGTTTAGCTTTAAAAGCCGAGGAATCCACACTGAGCTCTTCAGTGAATGGCTAATTTGATTAGAGCCATTTCCTTTTCAAACTCTCAAGTGTGGCTGAAGCCAAGTTGTCAATCTGCACCAGCGCTCAAAGCCTGTGCAAATAAATCTGCCTCGACATGACTCTTATTGAATGTAAACGTCAGAACAATTTTAGAGGTGGGACACAGTCATCGGGCAAAAACTTCCAACTGTAGCCACTGAGGTTTCTGAGCATTATCAACTGAAAAAGCATGACATTTGCTTCAAGAAGATAAGAGCTGAGGGACTGATATGAAATCCTCTTGGGTGCAGTTGCTGAGAAGCTTACTGGCCTTTTTCTTTTTTCACTCTATGACATTTTATGGTTGTTCATGACGTTCCCACAGTGAGTCAACTTTTTGGAAAAAAAACAAAAACAACAAAAAACCCAAAACACAAATTAACCCTCCGTGCAATCAAACATCTATTTGTTTCAGGGTTATTTGGAGATTTTTTTCTCATTTGCTTTTGCACAGAAGTAGTTTATTTTTGATTGAACTCAACAATAATACGGGTTTATGAGGAGCCCCGGGTACTTAAAATTATCAGGAGCAATACAAACAACTCCTATTTAAACAAGGCTATTTTTTAATCATTGTTCAACGTACCCATTATTTTCTTGATTAATCAATTAATCATTTTGTGTATAAAATGCCAGAAAATCTTGAAAATAGCCAATTACAGTTCCCTAACGTTTAATGTGTTCTCTCTGGAAGTCTGGTTTGAGAAGCTGGAACGAGGGGGGTTGGGGGGGTGGACTACAAAATTACTTTAGGGTTCATGCTGGTGCATAATAACAGATAATAATCACTAGTTTGACTGAACAGATTGACTGATTTATATTTCGATTTTCTTTTTGTCAACCATTAATTTTCAGATTTAATCAGATTTTACGTGGTCAAAAAAGTGGACATTGCTGTTAGTATGGAATTAAAACTGTTTGTATTTTGTGTCCATGTACTTGATAAATGACATGGAAGTCAGCGGCTGGAGTATGATTGCAGATAAACATGAAAGCTGTCAGAAAATAAGTTCCATAAAAACACTAATTTGGGACAGAATTTACAGCTGTGATGTCTGCACTTGTCAGTTTCAATGCAACTCCACAGAATGACTTTGGCAATAATGCTGTGAAAGTACTGAGCAGAGGGAAAGATGTGGGGAGATAAGTGACTTGGGGAAAGTAAATCCACAGAGGAAAAAGAAAACACTGGCAAAATAAATGTCTGTCAAGGCTGCAGTAAAGTACCGCTCTGACAGGACTCAGCCAAATAAAATCACAATTTATCGTGAATGGAAAAGTCTTGCAGTACTGGCACAAATTATGCAGCCTGATCATGTTGTCATAGTAGTCTGACAAACAACATCTTGAAATGGAGCCACAGTGACATTAAAATAAGATAATGTTAAGTCAATATTTTAAAGTAACTGCATGTTTGTGATTTATCGCTGATTTCAGTGTTTTGTGAATTGTTCAGCTAACGGTGTTAATGTGAGCAGCCAACAGGTCTGGATGTTTTCAGACGCTATTTGCAGATGATAATTGGCTGGACAGACCTGAGACTTTCCCTCAAAGGTCAAATTTAGCCCAAATTTAATTTGAGAAACCCAGCCTTGTGTGTGTGTGTGTGTGTGTGTGTGTGTGTGTGTGTGTGTACGTGCACACAGTCCTGGCAAATCCCCCCCAGAGTGCATGTTAGGGAGATCGCTTTGCTCCAGTAAAATGTGTGGGCTGAAAATAGGACTGATCGAAGAATAGTGTTTCATATTACATTGCACAGGAGACCTGTGCAGCTGAAGCTCTTACTGATGTCCTCTTCACTTCTCTAGGCTGATGAGCAGCACACAGTCGAGTCTGACAGGATGAAGGTCACACTGTCACCGGCAGAGGCCTACGACAGAAACATGCACAAGAAGTCCAGAGATTATTTTAACATTATTCTAAGTTTATCTTTCTTTTGGCCTTAATTGATAACTAATTATAGTATCAGACAAATGAATGTGTTCCATTAATATTATTTAGTGTTTTAATTGTTTGAAAAGTTATATATGAGTTTATTATTTTCTTTTTTTTTGTATTAAAATGGATCAATTACGACTTTCCTTCTCACACTTCTTCTTCTAAGTGACAATCACGGTAAACATAGAAACGAGTCTTCAGGTGGGCTGTCTCACCTGGGGACGGACTGGACGGACATTTAAATGTTACTGCTTCTGTCGAGTCACAATTCTCTGAGATATGTGCCGAGGCAGGCAATCCAATTCTGGATATCTCTGCTGCGGCAGGTCCACAGTTTTCTCCCTCCAAGCAGCAAATGTTCCCAGCACCAAAAGTATTTTGCACACACACACACACCAATAGACCCACAAATCTGGGTCCCTCGCACACAATGCGCCGCCTGCAGCAAGAGCATTATTTGAAAGGCAAGGTGAAGACTCAATGACATCAGAAAATAACTCTAACTAATGTGGTGGACAAAAAATGAGTTTCAGCTGCCGTGAAGTGTCACGGGTCGGAGGAACGTAACGTGCACCTTTTACGTCACTGCTCTGAATCCACTGAAGTCATTTCTGTTTTAGGTAATCAGGTTAATTCTGGAAATGTTTCTTACAGTAAATAGACATACCAGTGTTTTTTTTCTTTTTTTTCTTTGACTTCATATTTGAAAAGCCTTTAAAGGAATTTAGGAAGCATTTGTTAAACTCGCTGCACTAGCTTCAATCTGTCCAACAGAAATAAAATCCACCTCCCGTCCCGGCTAGAACTTACTCGCCGACACCTTTTATCTTGTTTCTTCTACCTACGAATAAACATAAGGCGTGAAAACTAAAATTTGCTGCTTTACAGGTGTTTGTGCCTCACAATTTCTTGGCCACGGCCGGCAGCTTCCCGCCGTCCCTGCTTGTTACTTGGCAACTGTTCAGAGCCGGGAAATAGTTAGGTCCATAACCTCCTGTAAATCGGCGAACTGTTCAATTAGCACGAAAACTGAAGTGTAAAATTCACAGACAAAAATAAATGAACTTCGGAGGTGCTACTAGGCGGATTCTGGGACTCCAGAACCAGGCAAGCTGTTTCCTTCTTATGCTAAGCTAAGCTAACTGGATGCTGGCCGCAGCTCAGCTTTTATTTTTCTCATTTAGCTCTGTGACAGAAAGTGAATAAATGCATTCTCTCACGTGTATTTCTTATTTTCTTTACTTTAAGACAAACAAGGCGGCAATGAAATGAAATGAAACAAAATGCATTGAGACTGCTCACATCTGACAGTCTTTAAAGCCGTAAGACGATCCTCCCAAGCGGGATATGCAAAAGGATGTGTATCCCAAATGTCTGATGATGGAGCTGGGGAGGAAAACAATCAGCAGTCAGAGCTCCTATCAGACAGACAAGCATTTACTCCCAAGTGGTCAAGAGGCTCATTATCCCCAGTGAAGCTCTCATGGAGTACTTAGAGGAGAAGTGACCTCTCTTTCTGCTGTAATGAGCCTGCCACTCCACTGGAGACTTTGGCATGAAGCTGGCCGACTTGGAGCGCGGCAGCCACCCTGTTGCTCTGCAGCTGACTGAAGGAAATGAGCGGAGCCTCTGACGGCGTCCTGAACGGGCTGTTAGGTGTCTTCTGCCAGGCATTGCTGCTTCCACTGCTGCCTGTGGAGCAGGACCACCTGACTTTCAACACACATGCAACGCTTTATCTTTTTTGGCTTTTCACTGACTCGGTCAAAGGGGTCTGAATCTTGCAGGTCGTTAGAAGCAAAAATGGAAATTCAGAGATTTCTGCTACACGGCTCCTAAATTCCTTTTTCTTCCTCCCCCCCTTTTTTTGGAATATCATCAGCTCCCTTTTTGAACAATGCTGGCTCTTCAAAAGATGTGAGCCCTTTTAGACAAGAACATTTACAAAAGGCTGATCACAGGCACTGTGTGTTCAGTTTTTCTTTAATACCCAGGTCTCTCCTGTGGCCTGAAAGTTAGCCGAGCTGGTGATCGGTGCACAGCTTTGACGGTTACAGCTGACTGGCTCAAATCAGATGCACACCAAACATGAAAAAACCTAAATGGTGTGAGAGAATCAAAAGAAACTCATCTAGCTCCAGCTCAAAAGGGCCAGACTAATGCTGACTTTCATGCTTCCTTTCTTTTTAGAGCTCAAGCAGTATTAGCGATAGAAGTTCAGTGGCTGTGTGATATTTTTAGGGCAATATTTTGTTAGGCTATGCTTCTATTTCTAATTAGATAGACTTGTTTATTTGATATTTTAACAAATGAAGTATAAAACACCAGTTAATATTCTGGTAATTTGTCCCTGTGGCTGATGGGACTTGGAGGAAATGGGCTAATAATGCTGTCTTGGCCCCTTGAAGAGACATAACATACACTATTAAAATCCATATTAAAAGGTATCATAAAACAAGATTTTACTGTAATGTGTTAAATGCTAAAAAAGCAATTCAAACACGACGATGATGTTTGATGTTACTGTACTGCTCTGTATCAAACATTTATTTCATCTTCTCTTTATGAACAAGGCTTGATCACAACAGCACAAATGCAACGATTGATAAATGAGAAGAAAATTAAAAAAAAAACAAAAAACAGAAGAGAATCATTTCTAAAATAGCTGGAACAAAAATGTCTAAAAGTTTCACAAATTCTTTTGAACCACAGCTTTAAACTCTGAGATGGATTGAAGCCTTTCTGGCAGCTATTTCCGGCCACAGAGGAGTCAGATATATTGTAAAATCTTTCAAAGCGCTCTTTGTCAGAATAATAAACAGACGCACCTGCAGCTATGTCGGTGACTGAACACTTGAACAAAGTTCAGCTGTCTCCGGAGGGAATCTTCTCCCCCTCCTTCTCCTCGGGCACAGAGCTACCTCTCTGTGCCCGAGTGACCAACAGAGGGTTTATGGGGGAGGACCACTGAAGAGATAGAGAAAATAAATAAAAATAAATAAATCAACATAACGCTCCATCTACACCACCAGAGGTTGAACGCTAATTTGCTCGGGATGCTGTGAAACAGGAGCTGGAAACTGAAGATCTGCCCCTCTCATCATATGAGTAAGATGATTTGAAAAGCTCCTCTTTCTCACGACGAGAAAGGTCACTTGATCTGAAACCCTCTCATCTGGGCGCTTAACTAATCAGATTTGGTTCAGCTTCTTTCTGCTTTGAGGGGACGTTTATAAAAGATGCTCGATTTTACACGCTCAGCTTCAAAAGTTTCTCTCAACCATAGAAATCACTGATAAATCTGGCTGCTAGTAAAATTAATAAATAGAGAAATAAGAGACAAGCAAAGACAAGCTGAGCTCAGATATGTGGTGATTTTTTAAATTTACATCTCAGTTTCTTGCGATACATTTCAGGGTAACACTTTTGTTCAGAAAGCCAGTTTCCAGTAGATTAGTGACCTTGAACCTCCTGCTACCGTATCATTTACTTTTCATCTGCAAGAAATCTCAGAGTAATATCCTGCAGCTGTACTATGGGGTCATGAAATACTTTGCACAATACGGTGTGCTATCAGGCCTGTCTCACTCATGGTCATCCTGGCTATTTTCTCTGTTACCATGACAACACTTCTCTGCGCTCCTCTGCCTCTTGATTGTGTGGAAAATGAGCGAGAAGACAAAGGGGACAAAAAAAAAATGTCAGACGCAGAGAGGCAGAGATTGAACACAGCACCAACTGGCCTACTTTATATACAAAATTACTTAAAGGCTCGGCTTGATGTATCTGAGACGCGTGTCAGCGATTGTTCTGTGGGTGCTCAACAGTTATGTTTAGTCACGGATCACTCCGGCTCCTGCTCACAGGCCAGTCTCTCACTGTCAGCCTACATTAATAAAACCCTTCAAGTTTCATATTGATTAGTCCCCCCCCAAAAAAATAATCCTCCTGGTATTTCTTATAACTAGGACACACTGGCTATTCAACAGGGCCCACACTGGGCCCAAAAGCCCAACGTGAAAGCTAACAGCTTTTTAACCCAATAAGACTTCATCATCACATAAGTCCTGGGTCTGTATTTATAAAGCGTCAAACTAAATCTTTCCAGCAGTCCATATGTTCCTCGAGAGTTGTCAAAAGCAGGAAATCTCATTTCCAGCGGCTTGGCGTGCTGTTTTGTCTGATTGCTTCATGTGATAAAAGGAAGGATGTCTTATTGTCTGTAATCACCACTGTAGCCAGTGTGGAAAATTGAGGTGGCTCTTCAGATGTTTTGCTCTGAATTAATCCCTTTTAAAAAGGCTCAGCGTATCTTGATTCAATTCACTTTTGGTTCTGCGGTATTCACTTCTGTTCTGACAAACCTCCATTGTTTTATGTTCACGTTTATGAGGTTGTGGCTCGAGCTTGCTTTTCAGATTAGAGGTTTTTCACCACCTCAAGAGAGTCCGGATGTTTTTGTTAAACTCTAAGCAATATAAACAAATGTGAAAGCTCTCTTGCTCCATTGGGCTGCCAGTGGTCAAAAACATGTTACCTCTAAAATAATGGTAACCAAGTTGAGAAAATGTACAAGTTGAATCAGTAATTGCCCCCTTTTTTCTAAAAACAAACAAACAAACAAACAAACAAAAACAACCCACAATGTATTGGCTTATATTAGAACAATGCGTAGTTCATCCCATATCAAGAGAATCTGGAGATGAAAAGAAACCACAGAGTTGAATCAGAGTCAAATCAGAAGGTCATGTACATTTGTTTGTGTGTCTCACTTTGAAGCAGAGAGCATCAAGCCACGCCGGCATGAATAACTCATACAGCTGTGAGCTGAGGCCATAATCGCTGAGAGTCACATGACTAATGTATGTCTGCACAACACGACATACTGGTCCCACAACACAAAACATTCAGAGGACATCTGTTGAAATGAAGCTCTCAACATACACAAAACTTAAAAAAAAAAAAAAAAAAAAAAAAAAAACTCTCACCAGAAAATTAATGAAATGTTTTGTTTTTTTTTAAAGCACAGTATTTCATCTGATGATTGAATTAATGCCAGATGAAAGCAAAGTAGATTACATAACTGAGCAGCGCTTTGTCATGAAAGGTCCTCCTAACAACCTTTTAACAACACTGTAATAATCAAAGATAATGCAGCAATGAACAGTGATATTTCAGGATGGGAAAGGTCAGCAGGCTCATAGGAAGTCATTAGAAAAAAACTTTCATATGTTCTCATTACATTGTAGTACCAAAGATTTACCACAATACACACAAAGTACAAACTTAATTTAGGAAGTTGAAAATGGAGAAGAAAGCTGCTGTTCTCAAAGTTATACGTGGCAACTTGCTGAAGAATAAGAATAGGAATGAGTAGGAACGGAAGACAAATTATTTCAGGGGTAAATGGTTATTTCTGGGAAATGGAAAATGCACTATTATCTGTAAATCACAATCTTTAAATATGAGTACTTTCAAATAGAAATAGAGCCTTTAGGATTAGATGAGAGTGAATTAAAAAAAGACAAAAAACAAAAGGTACACACAGTAAACAGAACAGAAACAATCAAGGTGTTAAAAAAAAAAAAAACTGGCACAAGAAGCATGAATATACGCCTTTTCCTGCCTTTACAGTTCCTGAAAGGACATCAAATCTATTTTGCTATGTTGTCACCAAGCTGCTGACACTGGTTGCACATTTGTACACATTCAGGAGCTTTTGTTTTAGTACCTTTGGTAATTAAGACCGTACAGTATATGCGATTTTTCTGAGAAATTCTCAGGTAGTTGTTTGAATTTCAAAGCAGACTCGCCTCCAGCATGATGGAGCGGCAGCCCAGTCCTTAATGTACTGTCTCAGGCCCGAGACTGCACGCGACAGTTTCATTACTCAAACGTAATAGAAATGAATTACATTAAAACGCCCCACTGTGGGAGTGTTTGATTAGGTGTCTGCACACCTGCTCCCGCCAAAGGAATGGCCCAAAGTTACCAGCACTGCAGTTTTTTCAAAATGCAAATGCATCGCTCCCGGAGTCATACAGCTGTCATACTGCAGCCTATTGTTGCACGACGAGTTGAAATGTATGTTTTTATCTATGTATTTGATCAATGTCGTGTGGAAATGTGCCACTTGTCTCTGCATCAGACTCAGACTACTTTATTTTCATTCAATTGTCATAACATGGACATTTTTGCAAAAACACAAATTTATCAGCCACACACGTCTTGAATATTAAGTTTTATTGATGCACAATGTCTTTTTGTATGTGTTTACTTAATGACTTACAATGTGAAATTTGGATGTCAAACTCAGTACACACACAAACCCACACAGGGAAAGCAGTAATAGAAGAATAACATACAACAGACTTAGAACAAGCTAATTAACCCCAAAGCTTCAGCAATCACTTAAAACATCCTCAGAGACTTTATCAAGTGATAATGAAGACGCTGCTTTACATCTACTCATATGTGATTGCATTTGCAGTACATTTCCAACTTTCATTTATGGGTAGAGAGTGGAAATAGAATAAAAGATAATTGGGACTTCTTTTTAACTTTGCCTTTTGCTGTTTTTTGTGTAAGGTGAACAAAAATAGCATCAACGTAATGAAGCAATAAAAAAAACCCAATGTATAACAACACAGAAATAAAAAGCTGTGACAGCAGCAATGTGTCACTAACACTGACCAGCCAGCTACGGTGAGAACACCAACCGGTAAAAACAGCAACAAATCTATGACATGTCTGTTTCACTTGGCAGCCTTTCACTACTTTACACTTCACAACAGGAACGTTAAAATAAATGTATCCGATCTTAATAAAAGCTTTTGTGGTTTTTTACTTTAACGGAGTGTTAAAGTTTCATCCTTGGGGACCGTGTACAACTATTTATAGGGAACTTTAAAGATGTACAAAGACGAGACAAGCAAAACCTCCCCTGACAGCCAATTGTAAATAAAACTTGCCTCTCACGGCTAAGATGATTCAACATCAAACATAAAGAGTGAGATTTCTCAAGTGGCAGATGGTAAGCCTCTTTTCATTAATCATAATTTTAGATGAAAAGGTTTCTCTAAAAATAAGTTGCCAGCTAGCTGTTTTCAGATCAATGCTTGTCACGGCCCCTTCATCGTCTGTTACTGTTTGTAAACGATACGTGATTAATAGCTTGTGGTCAGCACGGGGTCTGTTGCGTGAGATGAATGCTGGAGTTTATTGATAAGGTTAATAAAACTCTGATTCAGATCACAGCGTTAGGGTTAGGTTTAGGCAATCTGCAGATATAGGTTGAAGTTTGACCTTAAACAGGAGTCAGTGTCTCTCAGTGTGTCATCAGTACGAACTAGACTGAGAAAACATTTCAATTTAACCATTTTCTGACTACCAGCGGCTGTGATTCATTGCTGTATGTCCACACAGCTCGTGCTTATGTTTTGTATATTTGAAGAACAAAGTTGAAGTCTCAACAGAGCTGTTTTCTTGTTGAAATGGATGAGGCTGTGAATGATGCTTTTCACTTTTGTGTTACAACTGCGTGGGAGAGGTGATGATAACAGAGGCCGAGACGGCCTTAGCTCGGATTTAAATAAAAATTGTACATATTCACATTGTGTTTACTTGCATGTGGTCAAAACTTGTGAGATTTATCTGTTCCTCTTGTTTGATTTCTAATCTCCATTTTTCCTTATTTGAAGTAAAATTCACACCGAAACCAAAATGACCTAATATTTCTGTAAATAAATATTATAAAGTACCATGGATAACTTGGATCCAGCTGTTTGTTATGGTCATTGTCTGGATTAAAAATCTATCAAGCTGCAAACCTGCCCTGTGCGTTTTGGTGTCGAGGTGATTTGCATCGTTGCAGACGACTTTAACAGTCAACACAATAATAAATGGCTGTGAGGTAATTAGAGCGGTGGCACCAAGCTCTCTCTGCCATTGGCTCCCTCCCTCCACCTGATTCCCTCACTCATCGGGGTCCCTTCCACTTTGTGTTGCCCCCCCCATTGTTGGTCTGTGACCGGCTCTGTGGAGGGAAGCATCCTCAGAGGTATCCATCACAGTCCAGCTCGGCCAAAGGCGCCGCTTCAATGATGCGACCGCTCCAAGACCACTTACAATAGTGAGTGAAAGTGCCCGGACTGCCTTTCGGGGACAATTTCAACATTTCTTTTATTTGTCTTCTCTTCTCCCAAAAGGAGAGAAAACGCGCGGCGCTGTGGGCTTTTTACGCATGGAAGTTGGGATCAGCCTGGCCACCTTTACGCATGGCCGTGCGCCGCCCGTCGGACACACGCTGCCGGGCTTGTGAGAGCGCGTCAGGGCGACAGGAGCGGCGGAGACACTGAGAGACGATGCGGGGCGCAGAGCTGCTGCTCGGCTACTTTCTGGTCAAAGTTATGGTGTGCGACGCGGAGGGCGAGCCCGGTCAGCCTGCCGTCGACGGCTTCATGATAGTGACCGGGTTCAACGAGTCCAAGGACGGGGAGAGCGGAGCCACGGAGAGCCCGCACACGGAGGACAAGTGCCGCGGCTACTACGACGTGATGGGCCAGTGGGACCCGCCGTTCGTGTGCCGGACCGGCAGCTACCTGTACTGCTGCGGCACCTGTGGCTTCCGCTTCTGCTGCGCGTTCAAGAGCTCCAGGCTGGACCAGACCACCTGTAAGAACTACGACACCCCGCCGTGGATGATGACGGGGAAGCCTCCTCCGAAGGTGGACATGTCGCAGGACAACGCCAAGGATAAAACAAACCTCATCGTGTACGTGATCTGCGGGGTCGTGGCCATCATGGCACTGATTGGGATTTTCACCAAGCTGGGTTTGGAGAAGACGCACCGACCCCACAGAGAGAACATGTCGAGGTAGGCCGGCCTTTTCCCTGCAGGTACTTCAGAGGAGGGCTAAAATGATGCCATCAACACACAAGTCACACACTGTTAATATTCTTTTAAAAGTGTGCAAACCTCTAAAATAAAGTTCAAGTCTAAAGTTAAAGTTGGATCCAGGAGAGGTGTTTCAATGGGACCACATCAAGTTCACCCTTTAGGAGAGATTTGTAATGAAACTCTTCATGTATCATGTCTGCACAGCAGTAAGTCATACTGCCTGTTGGAAAACTGACATCAGTGGTGTGACAAGTGAGTAGTTTGGCCTCATGTTCATTTTTCTTTTTCCTCTCATTGAGCTTCTTTGTTAAAATCATGACATTTAAATCTCCGAATGAACTATCTGCGTACAAGCGCAGCTCATTTTTGTCGTACATACAAACCTGAAACACACACAATCATTCTTGAGCACACTTAACACATCGGCATAAAGAGCTTTTTGGGCTTGTAGCTCAATCAGGAGAATAAGAAAAACAACACAACATATAATAAATAAATAAGTAATCTGCATCAAGGAGACATTGTGTTGTTTCTGTGCACTCAAGCACAGGTTGTCCCTTTTTCCACTTTCATTTGGATGAGTGGGATTTTGAAATACATTGTACTTTTTAAAAATGGCAATGATGAATATGAGCTGCATAAAAAAAGGAGTTGCTGAACTTGCGCTGTGAAGTTACACTGACTGAAGCAGCCTCTGATCAACTTAAGTCCTGATGTATTTTATCACACATGACCTGAAAATAAAACAATAGTTAAAGTTTAGTCATGGCTTAAGAGTTGTGAACATTTTGAAGCACAGATAGTTGTTGAATAAAATGACGCACTGGGTGGAAAATTTAAGAGTGATTGCAGGAAAGTATGAATTGCCGTGGTTGTTTTTGTAACACGTTAACACCAGTTGAAAGTCGTCTTATTGACGACCTCACCTTCCCACAGTGTGGTAACAGTGCACTCAGACATCACTGTGTGCGAGAGGTGTGAGGCAGCACACGTCTGATAAGCCCCAACACACCTGACAGTGATACTGAATGTGGGCAGAGCTGGGGGACTGGAAACTTGTCAGCTCCACTAATAAGGACAGATACTGAGGGGTCGGGTTACGTTTGATCATTACAGGTCCACACGACGCGTTGTCAGTCCATATCTAGCTGAGGAAGGCGGTCTGAAAAGCCGATGGTCACAGAAAGGGGAGATGTGATATGGTTTAAATGCTCGGATAATGGCATCCATTTTCTGACAGTCTGTCCGATTAGACATTTCCCATGTTGCACTTGGTAGTTCTCAAGAAAAGTGACTAATAGTTGTGTCAAAAGCTGGGGAGAGGACTTCCAAGCCGAGCTTCTTTGTACAGCTGGGTAATCGTGACACGAAGGGGGTGTGAGTGTTGTGAAAGTCAAGATGTGCATGCTTGTGCGTTTGTAAGTGTATTTATGGAGCTGCTTTGATTACAGTTGTAAACCTCTGAAGGTCTGAGGGGAGTTTTGTGGGGTATGAGAAAATAACCGTGATGACGTTATCAGGGTTATCACACTCTGGCATTAGACTGGTTTTTCTGCTTCCAACAGTCCAGCATTTAGTCCCTTCAATAAAAAAAAAAGGCCATGCATCGATCATGCAACTTCAACAAAGCAGATGTGGGCCGATAAAAGAAATCACGTCTGTCACTTAACGTGGACGTGATTGAAAACCTGCTGCGCACTGCTGGCCTGCGCAGAATCTGCAGCCGTTATTTACTGAACGTTTTCCCTTTCTGAGATTTCTCTTTTTCTTCCCAGGGCTCTGGCACACGTGATCCGCCACCCAGCCTCTGAACATACGGACGACATTGGACTTGGCCAGCATTATGAGAACATACAAACCAGAGTCACAGTTAACAGTCTCCGTAAGTACTGTGATGTAAGCGAGCCACACCCCTACGCACGTTACGCAACCTGGTCCACACGTCTACCTCTTCGCCGGCTGCTGCCATCTGCTTTCACTAACCACTGCCTGCAGTGCCACTGCAACATAAATCACACTCAAGTTCCTTTTTATATTTCTGAAACATAAACCAAATGTTGTCCCTACATACGCTCACCTATCCTGAAATAGATGCAGGAAAAAAAAAAAAAAAAAAAAAATAGATCCATCCAAAGTCTTGCAGGCTGGTCTTGCCCTCAGCAATCACTTAACATACACACTAATTACCACCAGTAACCTATCTAACAAGCTTTCTTTCTTAGCCTTACTTATGTACAGTTCATCACACTCTCATTTTCTCAGTCATCAGCAACATCGCCAACACACACCCACACACGCGGAACAGAGTTCTCATTAAAGCTAACTTGCTTACTGCTTTGACAGCTACAGTCAATTAAGATCTCTCAGCCTCTCTCTCTCTCTATCTTGTGTTTCATATTAAAAAAATAAATAAATAAAAAGGTTTTACAGGCAGGCAGCAATTTTGTGGTTATAACCTTAATTTATAAAACGAAATATTTGGCCTAAAGGAGCACAGACGTTTTCATTTTTTATATGAATGACTTGTCCAAAATGTAAATAAAAACTTAAAATGACAAAACATCCAATGCCATGATGGATTTAGGGAAACAATTACAATAATAATTATGAAATAATTCATTAAGCCAGGTGACATAAAAAAAAACCAAAACAGAATCACAGAGAAAGCAAACTGAAATAAAGAAATGACTGTCTTCCTTCATGCAGATGCCTTCCAGGATGTGTCATGCGAGGCAGCTGCAAATAAATATCGGGGATTAACTTGTGCGACGGGCGGCCAGAAGGCTGCATGTTCTCATTAAAGGTGAAGAGTGCAGCAGGTGATGTCGCTGATTAGTTGGGAAGGTTTGCTAATATGCAAAAACACCTGGTCTAATCTGAGGGTGGAATGAAAACCAGCAGATGTGGCAAATTATTACCATATTGCAAACTGTCTCATAGGCAGGTTTCAGCTACGCAAATATTTTAGCATTTTCAATAAGCGGCCGACGTTGATAATTCATTTTAATAAGCCAATTCAAAAGCAGATTTTTTTTTTTTTTTAAGGAAAATCAAGGCAAGGTATAAATGAATGGAATATTCTTCAACCAAAGTGGCTGAGCCAGAAATGACAAAGTTTAGATGCAAAAATATTAATTATTGATATATTAAATTCTGTATTAACAACCCAGAGAAGATTATATTATATTTCTTGGTCATAGCAATATCATTCAGTGAAAAACAGGACACCTGAACTGATACTGTTTCACTAAATATGGTATGCATGGCTACAACAAGTTATTGTGATCTCATTCCAGTGATATTAACTATAAATATCGTAACAAAGACGAGAAATTGAAACCAAAATACAAAAGCAACCTCAGAAATGGATGTTTTCTATTTTAAGAGGCAGATATCTTTCTTTTTTTTTTTTTTTTTTTTTTTAAATCAGGTGAGGTGAGGTGCCAGCTCTGACATGATAATAATTAATCATTCTAAAATCAGAGCGCTCTCTTTCTTACCTTGCCTCCTCACTCCATTAAAAACCAGCCAGCACAGTTTGACAGATGGAGCTGAACGTGAAGTCGTTTAGAAAAATACAGCACAATACCTTTTAATTCATTAAAGTAATTACACGATCCAATAAAACAATGTACTGAGGAATCAACTTTATGCTTGCACATGAAATATTTTTTAGTTACTGTTATTCTGTCTGTGTGAAGATCTCTACTTTGGAAAACAGCATGCGTTCTAACATGTTGTGGTGAGCTCACATATATTAGACCAACTCTAAATGGGAACAGCAGGAAACCTGTGCTCTGATTTAAAATCCCATTTGCCCTGCTATTCCCTCAAGAGAAGCAAAGAAGAAAGAAAAGATCAATGATGTCAGCAAACTAATAATAATATTATTCTAGAACAAGTGAAGTCTCAAAGGTTATGCCACGTTTTGGTAAAAAAAAAAAAAAAAAAAGATGAAAAACTGAATTGGAAATGTGTAAGTTATCTCACCCCACCTGTCAAAAAAAAAAAAAAAACCACTAACACTTCTCCTAGTGATAACTTCACATCGAATTCTAGTTTGAGACTGTGTTTTCTGACGGAAGGCTTCACCTCCATACTAATTTGCTAAACCGCATAGAAATGACATATTTACTATATAGAACAAATTTGAAAATGTCTTGTCAACATGAAGAAGTCCAGCTGCTTCCTACGAAACACTCCAAGTCAAAACAAATATAATTTGTATGCAAAATGACACAATAAAAATATATATTTGACTATTTCACTATTGCCCAAGCATTTGCCTCAACATAATCCCTCTGGGGTAAGAGCAGCACATCAGAGCATTATTTTGGCATGATGACGGATGTGTGTTTTTAATTTTCTGACCTTGATCATAGAGATCCAGGCTATAGTATGCTGGCTGTCGTATCTCACAGGGAGGTGAGGGATTTATCCTGTGTAAGTGAGATGGAGACGGCCCAGGGGTGGCCATTGTTGGTTTTTTTTTTTTTTTTTTTGACAGCAATCTTTGCAAGGGTACAAGGAGAGGTGATATTTTTTCTATTTGCTACATTAATCCATCCTGTACTTGTCCTCTCCAGCTGTGCTCTCCAGTGGCAGGTGTGACTGTGCCACAGCTATAATGGCCGCTGTATATTACAGATACTGGTGCAAAGCAGTGATTGAAAAGCTCCAGAGGGAGCACCTGTTCCTCATCTGTTGCCTGTCAAAGATAACAAAATCTGTTAGACTGGGCTCTGAGCTCTCTTTCTCCTCAAGACACCGGTAATACAGATTTTGTGAGCTGGGACTCTTTGGCTACCAGCACGATCGTGTTCATGTCCTGCTGGCCATGTGCGCACACAGGCCAATTGTGAAGTGTGGCCTCTTTTTACTCCAGGCAGGCTGCCAGGGAGAAAAAAGTCTCCGCTCACTGCCAATACTCCACTGGTGCGTGACACTCCATTTCCTCACTGCCAGATAGAAATGTATTTCAGCTGCATTAGCTCTGACAGCAGCTGAGAAATCGCTACCAAATCTAGAGTCTACCTGTAGTTCTATTTTCCACCTGCCACATACATATACATAGATCATCACGAATTTAGAACAGAGGGAGCTTGAGAATGTTTGGATGGAGACGCAAGTAATTGCAAAGTAATTGCCGCTTTCAGTAGTTTATGAAATTAGAACGTAATCTTAAATTTTAATCGAATTTCCCCAATGGGGATCAATAAAGTATTATCTAAATTTCCCCCGTAGTGACAAGTGTAAAGACAGAAACAATGTGACCATTTGCCAGTGAAGACGCAACTTTTTGTGCATTTTTAAAATGAGAAAATCACCATCATGGTGAAGAGCATTTATTTGGAGGGTGTGAGCTACATTTAAAGGTGTGAATGGAAAAGGCTTTTTACACCATCCCGACTGCCACAAATCTCCAGCAGTATCATGTGTGACTCAAACTTCAAAATGAAAAGTCATTTTTAGGAGTTTTTTCAGGAACAACAGAAGATACTTGATAAAAAAAATGTAAAAATAAAAAATTCTGAACACTACCATAGATTTAGTTTGAGGTACTGGGTCAGTCCCATCAAGCTGATCTAATCTGAATTGCTTCGAAGGGAAGACTGGGTTAGGGTTAGGGTTAAATATATCGCTTGCTCATTCAAGCAACTGATGTAGGTGCGTAGAAAAGTGTTAACCTGAAAGAGAGAAAATACTGCGTGCTCGCTCAGCATCAAAACTTACTGGTCATCATATTGGTCCCTCTACATATTTATTGTGATGCAAAGCAAGAGTGGTGTGCAGAATTTATCTTTTAGATGACAAGATAATAAATGAATGCCATGGATATGGAAATGCGTTTCATGTTGCATGACCATAATTTGTTAATTTTTTGAAGAATTCTGGGACCCTGCTGCTTAGTACAGACATCTATTGTTCTCTATCAGTTATAGTATCTAAGTTTCTCTAATCTTTCCCTCCTCTGAAGCTTTTACCACTGAGTTATATTTTTGGCAGTGGATCTTAAAGTCTTGAGTGACACAAACAAACTTGTTTTCCGTTACATAATTTAAAACAGCACGAATAACTCACAATTCAACATACTACGTGCTTTGAACTCCACTGTCTTGATCATTAAAGAGCAAGTCCACTTAAAAATCACAGTGAAATCTTTATACCACAAAGGTATAAATTTTGGCCATAGATCTGGAGGAGTCCTTGGTTTTATCTGTTTCTAGTTTGATTCCTGAAACTCCCCATCCACCTGTCTCTGCCAGAAATCAATCCGACGCCTACAGTTAGTTCAAAATGCTGCAACTTGGCACCTCACTCACAATGTGTTCATCTCACCCCTGTTTTTAGCATCCTTGCACTGGATGCCTGTTTATTTCACTACTGATTTTAGATTTATTACAATCACTCTTGCCGCGCCAGGTGGGAGGAGGCTGGCCGCTTCCTTCATTTCTGTGCTTCCCCATCTGAGTCAGGATGCAGTCTGAGACACTCTGGGGTGCACTGCAGTCAGAGGAAATCATACTTGCAGAGTAGTATGCCCAATTAATTTTTTTAATACATATTTTTTCTTTGTTTTTTAATTGTTGGTTATTTACTTGCATCCATTTGTTTGTTTTACATTTACTGATTGTATTGACATATGCTATTTTGTCATTAGAGTTAATTGATTATTATTAATTGAGTTTTCTGCATCATAAACACGATGTTTGTAAGCAAAGCACTTTTTTTCTTGTAAAACTAGATAAACTCTACATTAGTGATATGGATATAGAGTTTTGAATGTTATGTGCTTCAGAAGCCTGACAGAAGTGGCCAGATATTGACTGGGAGAGGAGAATATTTTCACTGACTTGAAAGTAGGTTGCCTGTAAATAAGAGCACCCTTCTCCTTGTACCATTTATTTCAGGGCATACAGCTCCCAAAATACTCCCTTAAATCTTTGATGAGTTTCAGGGAGGTGTCTGTGTCTGGAGTGTTAACTCGCTTATTTCCCCGCAACAATGATGGAGTCTCTAACCTTACAAGTCTCCAGAAGTGGCCTACTTTCTCCCAGCAGCTGAAATGAAAGCTGTGACATTGACAACAATACGGGCACAAATGAAACTCAGCCAACATAAAGTCAGAAATATTTTGAGATAAACAACCTTTAAACTAAACTGAGTTTGACATCCTGACAATAGCAAAGTCGCCTCAGATGCAAACCAAAGCGCTGCGATCAATAATTAACTGCAGCGAAGTCTATTCAAATCTAATATGAGTCCATGTTTCTTCTGGACACTTGAGATCCTGAAGATATCCAGCCAACTGGAAGCTTTTATGTTTTTTTTTACTAACATTGGGACACAACTATTTGTCCAAGGCAACAAATATTTACTTCCAATGGTTTCTGCCTCGAAGGGGATACCCTGAGTCTGACCTTGACTGGGTTATCAGATAGGTCCAATAGTGCTCAGATGGTATAGATTACAAAGCAGCTGCTGAGTGAGTGGCTCAGCTGAAGAGGACATCACAATAGCTTTGCGTGGTTGAACTAGCTCACCTGACATAAAACGTCATGTGGCCAAATTTTATCAAAACATTCTTGTTTGTGTTGTTCTTTACCTCAGACTGCGGGATATCAGTGTGTTATTGTGGTTCAATAAATAAATAAAAAAAAAAAAAAAAAAAGAAGAAGAAGATGTAAATCCATTGTAGTCTATGGAAGCAGAATTTAATCTGCTTCCACCTTAAACAAGATCACACTGAATTGAGAGCCTGTGTGTGTGGCCCACTTGCAGTGAAAGGTGTGAAACTGAAACAGGTCAACAAGCTCAAAAAGGAACCAAAGTAACACAGATACAGCAGATTGGACGCAGGCATCCGCTTCCACGTTTGTGAGAGTCAGAATATTTTGGTAGTAACACAGTCAAATGTCATCAGCTACAAAGACTACTAAGACAACTATCCCGCTGCACATGTGTAAAACCTAATGAACTAGTTCCTTTCAGATATATAAAAAGATTTAATGAGTGAACACCACTTCAGCTGTGAGATTAATAAGGTATTTGTACATGTGAAAGTGTGGAGCAGCCTTAACAACTTGGGGTTTTTAACAAGGCTTTCAATAAAAGTGAATAACAGGAGCTTGTTATAAAGAAATCCATACAGTAAGGAGAGCTCTGTGGCGCCATCAATCTTTGGCAGCCTGGAGTGACCTCCAAATCTGATCCTCCTCATTACACCACCCTCTTGTCGAGGTTGAAGCTAGGTGAAAGAACTGTTGAAGCTGTCCTCCGCATCATTTCATGAGACAGCATTGATAATTTGAGACTTTCCAAATTAATTAGCACGGTAATAAAATTTCTTGCTGACCAGCGGGGAATAAGAGGCTAATTAACCCATTTTTTTTGTATTAATGATCTGTTTTTATCAGACACGTTCTGGAACAAGGACTAGAGGACTCTCCACATTTTAAAGTTTATAAACTTTTAACCATTAACAATGGCCGTGAAGATGATGCAGGCGGTGGTGACAGAGGGTTAATGCTGGCCACATGTCCTTTAATGGAAACTACTTGTATTGAGGCAAATAATTTTTAAAACGTTATGACCTTTAAAATAATCACTATAGCGATTCAGTGACATATCAAAGGGGATGATAATATCTAAAGCTTTCAGAGCCCCAATTCTTCAGTTTTTTATTTAAATCTCTGCAGTTCACCTCAAATAAAAAACATTAAAAGGCAGAAAAGGTGGCAGGTGACAGGGACATTGTTCAAAGAAAAACAAAGAAGAAAATAAGCAATATTTCAGAGAAAACAGGCCTTTTCCAGCAATCAAGAAATTGGTTATCTTCCAGCTGTGCTCCAGATATTAATGAGGCCTAGAAAACTATTCCAAAAGTTCTGAAGTGCTAACTCTGTCTATATGTTGTGTGTATATATGTGTGTATGTATAGCATAATATACAGCACACAACGCTGTTTTCAAACTGGTGTCACTGAATTGTATGTTCCTCTAATCTCCTGCAATCTCGGCGGAGAAGACGCTCTGAACATCTGTGTCCTCTGTCATGCCAGTAGGCAGGGGGCCAGTCTATTTGCTGTGCACCCCTTAATTTACCAGATGTCTACTGTAGGATTAGCACAGCGTTACAAAGAGCAGTCATGACTCTCCAGCTGCGTCCCCACAAAAAGCCTACTTAAGAGAAAGTGACACTACCTACTTGCAGAAACCACTATTGTATATTCACATGCTGATTTATATCCTGGGATTTCAAAATTGTGTTACAATCAATTAGAGGAAACCAATTTAAATAAATCAACAACAGTGACTAATTTCTGTATTAATCGTTTGTGTTTTCTTTCCTTTAGATAGCAGCCAGATGAACAACGTGGTGCAAACGTCAACTTTAATAACTCAGCCTTACCCGGCTGTGGGACAGATCACCAGCCCTTATGAGCAACAGAATCCTGCCAAGGATCTCAACAAGTATGCCACGCTCAAGGCTGTGGGTAAGGAGCTGTTTACAGTGAGCCATAATGATGAAAAAGCTCTTTGCATTTATCATTCAAGCTGATTAGGTAGCTATATATGTGGTTTTTAAAATAAAAGAATAAAAAACTGCTGTATCTGTTAGGAAACTTGACGGTCTGACTTTTCAGTAAGCAATTACTGATATCAGAAAATATGTCTCAGACAGCTTTTAATGTGTTATTTGCTTCAGATTCCTGCTGAAACATCTTGATAGAAATGGACTTTTCCTTGAAATAGAAACTTCTCTGGTCCTTAATGCAAATAAATGGCTGGCAGTTAATCCATAGTGCTTCAATGCCAACAGAGAGGGGAACTAAAAGTTTATTTATAGAAGTAAGTTTGTTGTTCTTCTCCTGAGCTAATTTTGGAAAGACTGGAGCCAGTCAGCGCCTGGAGAAGAAGCATTTCAAACAAGGAGTATTTGTAAATACCAAAATTGTACCACTAAGCAAGGTGCTGCTATGAATAATAATAAAACAAAAAAACTACATCACTATCAGCATTGAATAAAAATAGATCAAACAGCTACTGCATTGCAAAATAAGAAATAAGAAATCCTTGGTATGGACATTTGGCAGTGAGGTGACTCACAATAACCACACAACCTGTATAAATCAGCTGTAATAAACAGCATCAGGCATATCCAGCATTTTACCACTGAAAGTCTGCATTATAAAAGTTAAACTCAAATTCAAATTCAAATTCCAACTTCAATATTAAAATATCAAAGCCTTAGCAGTATTAAATGTTGGTGATGAGGTTTCATGGTGTTTGAAGGAGCTGAACTCCCAGTTCCTTTCCAACTGATTCCTGCTGCAGAATGGTAATATTCTTCTCATAATGTTGCAAATACAAGGAGATAAAAAAAAAAATATCTCAATAAAAAAGAGAAGTGAGCAGAAAGTGTGGAGTGAAAATATTTGAACCTATTCAGCAGTGTAACAGGAGTCTTTTTATAGCTTTGACTTTAATCAATTAGCCGTGTTTGACAGACCTGGCCAGAGAAATCAGCATGCACGTAGTAGATGCAATCACATGAAACAGCTCGCTCGCTTCGTGATTCACTTGAGCAGATGAAGCTTCACCACAGCTAATCCACTGAAGTATCGTCAAACAAACTGATCATTAGGGAAAATAGAAATAGAGCAAATCTGAGCTAATGAGATTAGGGACATAAGACAATTAGGAGCAATCAAAAGACAAATGAGTTGTGGCACGGTGATAGGAAGCAGCTATACTGTACGCCGTGAGTTCATGTGAGCCTCTGTGAGCCTCTGTGTTTGTAGTGTTCATCCAGGTGCACTGATGCTGGGGTAAAAGGTTGTGCTGCTGTAAAGGATGTGCTCCTTATCACTACATCGTTTGTTTGAAACAGAGCCCAGACAGAGACATTTCATTAAAAAAAAAAAATAATAAATAATAATAATCTGAAACGTTAGTATAAAATTCAATTAGTTCTGATGTGAATGCTGTTTTCGGATGTTGTCGGTACCAACTCGAACTACAACAGCTGTTGGGAGATGATGAGAGGAAGACAAATGTCAAAAGACAAGATATGCTGTGCTGTGGTCTACTGGTACACGTCTGAGGTTTGCTGCGTTCCCGGTTTAAAATTCAGATGTGGGAAAAAAACAAAACAAAACGCACGCACGCACACACACACACACACACACACACACATTGGCACAATTTTAATTTTTCCTAATGCCTGATGGGAAGGCCTAATATGAAAACATGCAGTAATTTTACTTAGCAATCAGGTTCATAATGAATAACTGGTATTGCACTTACTTGAGCAACTTGTGCTACATTTTTTTTTAATCAAGTAATTCTGCAGGATGTCAGGACATGCAATGTTAGGTGTGAACAGTACATTCCTATTTTAATGAAGTTACTAAGAAGAAACCTGGTAATGACGCTCAGTTAGATTACTCGGCTTGAGCTCTCTCTTTGTTTCGTTCCCCAGTTTTTAGCTACTTTCTGACCTTTGCACCTAGCGTGGAATTAACAAGTGACAAAAAAAAAAAAAAAAAAACAACCAAAAAACCAAAAAACACGTGTTTACTTGTGTATTTTTTAGCAGAGAAAGCTAATGACAGCTTCTACAGTAACCGTCGGCAAGTGATCGAGATGACAACCAAAGGCAGCCTTCCCATGGAAGCTGTGGATATGGAGCCAGAGCCCAGTAATCCCTACAGCCCGCCCAGACAGCTGTCTTCAAAGCAGAATGGACACAAGTACAAAAGCCCCAAAAGCCACAGTTCCCAGACGCTCTGCTACGGCTCCAGCAGCTCGGCCAGCCCAGCGGTGCTAAGGTCCTGGGAGAGCAAGGAGATGTTGGGACACAGACAGAGCTACGGCCCAAAGAAACTCTGCGTCGTAGAGAAGGAGCTGCACACCACTCGCTACATGCTCCCACAGCCATACTTTGTCACCAACAGCAAGACAGAAGTGACAGTATGAGGGACTGTCTTCACGGCAATCTTAAAAGAAGTCCACTTTTAACAAAGACAGTGACTGCTGAGCGAGGTTGCTTTTGCAAGGAAGCAGCTCAGACTCCTGTATGTGCAGTCATGCATGTAATGGGTAGCATTTAAGATGCTCAGTATCAATCCCACCGCCTTAGAAAGGCCTAGTGGTGAATATATTGTCATCAATATTCATGTAATCCAAGTGCTAAAAGAAAACACACAAGCTAAATAAATCATACATGGCAGTCATCAATATTCTCTAAGATGTCAAAGGACCTGAAAATTAGAGCGTCTATAGTCTAACTTTTCTTAAATCAACAGTGTGTAAATGAGAAACCCTTTGTTTGCTGTATTTAATTAAGGTTGAGGACTTGATGGTTTATTGGGTATGAGTGAAATGCGTCACTGTGGATTTTATAGATGTTTGAAAAAGGCTGGTACGGCGTATATGATTACAAGTAAAAATGCAGTGCAGTGATTTTGGCTTGCCTATCTTAGGCAGATACGTTTAATAAAGTTACCAGAAAAAAATTTAAGCATTCCAAATTATCATTTTTAAAACTTATTTATTTATTTTATATTAAAGGACTATCAGTAATTTAGCTAAGAACTGTTTGGATTACGAAAAATGTCAAAAAGTAGGTTGATTTCCAAATTGATGTGTGTTCACTCTGGGGACAAGTCATAAGCTTAGTTTATCAGTCAGCATTCATGAAATATAAACAGCTGAGTTTGTGAAAGCATTAATTGATGACTTAAATAACATAAGCTCCATTTTGTGAATGCAATGTCACTTTAGCTGTCTCATTTTGAAGGAAAACTGCATTCAAATCAATAACTGATACTAATTTCTATGACAACTAGGAGATGTAGCTGCAGATTGTTGAACCAGTGTTGTATTGGTGTAATAGTGCCTCTCATCAGTACCAGCATGTGTGTGATTATCCTAGAGTACACTGTTGATGAAGCCCCAGGATTAGGATGGTGATTGGTCTTATTCTTAGAAATCCATTATGCCCCCAACAAATATTATTTTTGGTGTAAATGGTGGCTCACAGTTTCAATCAGTGTGTGTAATTAATGTGTTTTTAATCCAAATTCTCACATTTAATGAATTTATCTGGTCTAATTGCAAGTGGCAACAGTTGCTAAATGCATTGTTGGAGGTTATCAGTTCATGAACTTTTAAGTGAAAATGTAAAAAAAAAAAAATAGTAAAGTGTTTTTTATCTGCCTGTTGCTATATACAACAAAACGGGTCCTCTAAATACATCCAGACAATTAGTTAGATGAGCAATGTGCTACTCAGAAATATTGATTTGGTAATATTGGGAAAAACCTTTTATCCCATTTGACGTACCAATACTGAGACCAAACTAAAACAGGACACCGCAATACTAGAATTCATGCCACACCTGGCAAAAACTTTTTGGCAAGCAGGGCTTTCAGGAGCAGCCAGTCATGTGTCGCACAGATTTACCAGCCAAGCAATACAAAAAGATGCCTGCAAGTTGTGCTCATTCTTTCAAGCAGCCGAGGACAAAGCTACACTCATAGCTGAGTGTGAAGTGGGAATAGCTCGTAGAAAGCTATATTCATGTCTTCTTAAGTCCATTTCTTACAAAATAAAAACAAAACAAGGGCAGAAATGCTGTAGACTGTTGTCTTTGGGTAGCTATAACAACTGTATGCACTGTACTATACACAATGTACAGCTGGTGCACTAAACTGTCCTTTCACAATATTAATAAACTATCCGTTTTCATTTCAAAGATCTACTTCTACATATACAGAAATCTGTTATTTAAACTATTCAAACACAGCTGAGACTTTTTTTTTTATTTATGCAAACGATCCAATATTGTATAGTCATCTATCACTTGTTTTGTGAAATAGAACTTGTTTTACTGAAATCACGAACAATAAGCTGAAGTACACCATATTTACACATGAGGAGTTCATGTAATAATAATGTGAATGTGCTTGCATTGCCACAGTAATGAGAACTGAGCCCAATGATCAAAGGTAAAATAGAGTTCGATATGTTGGTTACTAATTCTTTGTTTCACTGTTGGCTCACTATCTGATTACCTAATTGCTCTAATAGATGTTATAATGTGTTTTTTATGTACATCATAATTTAATTTTGGTTCGAGATCATCTGTTAACTATATTTACATGTATGTTTGATAGTTTGCATCCTCCATTTATGCTGAAAAATGACTGAGCATTTATGTGTTTTCCATGCATTGTTGTGCGTAAAACTACAATCCCCATGTTGCACGTGTCCTGCAAAAACCTTGAATCTCTCTTGTCAAGCTGAATGATATGGAACTACAGTTAATTCAGTTTAATTGTGGTGAAATAGTAACAGTGCAGCCTGGACATGTCCAAGGTTTATGAAACATTTTGTTAATGTGGAAAACCTCAATGGCTGCCTTTCACGGTGATATAGGGCCTCTGTTAGATAGTGCATGGCAACAACTTCACCCTATTTTCTTGTATTAGATATACTCTCCAGTGTAACCAACTTTGGGTAAAGGAAGTGTTTATGGGCGTTGAACGAGTGTAGCACGGTGTTTGTGGACTTCATTAAACATTCCAGCTGACTGGAAGAAATGTCAGTAAAGTTACGCAGCTTTAAGTCTTGTTATTGGTTTATTCAGACTGACTTTTCCTTATTTTTAACTGAAAAAATGAAACACATGGCAAAAGAAAAACAACTAAGAAACAAATTTTCAGAGAACTAAGTTGTCTGTAAGGTTTTTGGGTCTTATTTGAGCTCTTCTTCCTTTCCAAACTATGATTTAGCTGGTTCGATTGGCTGCCCCCTCAACACCACACCAGATGGTATCATTACAACATGGAAGAGTGCAGCCAGAGGACCTCTTCGGTATAACATATACAGTTTATCAGACTTTCTGTTTTTGCCTGATCCAGCTATTAAAAAAAAGTGAAGTATAAACTGGCTGCATTAAAATCATTTTTAAGAACAGTCTCTTTGCAAAACTTCTTTCAAGCCATATTGTTATTTGTCTATTTGACCCATTATTTGGGCCCATAAATATTTTGATTTTATAGTGTAGTAAGAAGAACAAAAACAATTCTTCCACCTAAGTTATTCAAGACTGTTAACACAACGAGGATAGCCAAATACAACCTCACATCAATACTTATTCAGTCTCAGCACCAGGAGACACACACATGGATTTCCTCATTGGAACTTGACTACAGATATACCACAGAGAGGTGTTCGTGAAGGGGCTGCCACTCTCATGTGAAACGTTCAATATGTGCTTATCTGTCACGGCCTGGACAAATAAAGGAGCTGAATCGATTCTGCCAAGTACTGATGCCTGCTGGATTTATTTTAACTCCATGGAGAGTCTTAAGTTTGTCTCTTGTGGTTAAGTGGACTGCAGGGTTGAAGAAAAAGAACAACAGCAGTAGAACAGCACAATTACAAAGGGGACCGAAGCGGGCTCTCTGTATATAGGAGCATTGAGAAAGACTAACATAGACACACAATCTGCCATGCAACACAGGAAAAGCGCCACTTCTCTTGACTTTCAAAGTTATTAGCACAGAGGTATAAGCAATTCACTTCATCCTTTGCAGGTATGCAGTTACAAATATAAACTTATGTACTTTTGGACTTCAATCCATGTAGGACCTGTTACTGCAGATTTCTCCTGTTTACAGCCGCACTGCTCCTCAGAACTATCTGTTTTAACACGCCTCTGGGAGCACTGTCATTTTCTTGAACACGCCAGGAGACATTCTTGTTAATTAGCAAATGATGTTTCCTACCACCAGGGTGGATCCCTCTGGAGATGAAATCTTCACAATAACCTAATTCAGTCAGATGGAGGGGCAAAGCCACGTCCTGGTGGAAATCTTGATTCTGCAGCACTGGGATGAAACAAAACAAAAACAATTAAACAAATAACAACAACAAAAAAAAAAAAGAATAATAAGAAGAAAAGATTTAAACTGAAATAACGCTGGACTGTGCTTTTCATATGAAGCCAGGAAGGAAATTAGGTAAAATAAAAATGTGATTGCGGATTGGCATACTGAAATATTCACTGGAGTAAATAATTAAGTCCACACAGCTTTTAAAGAAGAGAACCCTCTGAGATCGAATAAGTGCATGACAGACCATGGTCACTGCCGCCGCATGCGTTTAGTGCGTTCCTTTCATAATCCATAATCTCTCATGTGTGAGAACAGATTGTTCTCCTTTTTGAAAATTTTGTTAAAAGTTTGTAAAATGTGTGTGGCTCCATTTCAGCGGCAACAGACGGGTTTATAGTTGGACCTGTAAGGTATGGATTTATAAAGTCTTCTGAGCTGTTCAACAATGCATGCAAAGTTTGCTTTTGGTTCGAATTTTTCACTTTTGTCTTCCATCTAAAGCGACGAGTGAATATATATATAGGTAATTTGATATGAGAGTTGAGCTAATTCTCCATTCACCCATCAATCTACCCAATGATCCCGTCAACACTCATCTAAACCACCTCCACAAATCTAGACTGAGACTGCAATCGTTGTCTGAACCATTACACCCAGTGATTAACCAATGGAACAGCTGACTCTGCTGGCTGGAAACAGGCTGACTCAGGGTCTCAGAGGAAACTCACCAGTAACTTAACTGTATGAAGTTACACCATGAAATCTAAATCTAAACCTAAGGACCCAGTTTACCACACCTTCATTAGCATCCTGACAGATTCAATATTGTTGTATAATCTCATGTACCTGTTTAGATGCATTCACAAAGAAAGAAATGTCTTTAATTCATACACACTCAACAAAGGAAGGACTATGGCAAGTGACTATAATGAAAATAGCAGCCTAATGAGTAGCTTCAAATGACAAGCTGTTGAGATTTTGTGGTCCTCAGACTGGACTGTGAGAGACTGTGATTGTGGCTACTGGGACATTTTTAATGAGCTGCTGTTTATTTAAAAAAAAAAAAAAAAAAAGACAAGCAATGACTTTCCATCTAAATTTGGGTCATCATCTCAGATAATGAGGGATATTTCAGCCACTTACTGCCGAGCTGCTGCTGTGGAGTTACGTGATATACGCCGTCCAGAAAGAAGCAGCTTCAGTTCTGTGAGTGAACTAGCAATGCATGCTGCAATCTATTTTTTTTGTTCATCTGTAAGCTGCTGAGATTCAGTTTGTCTTCACAGCCACATGACTCCGTTATTTGGAATAGGATTTTGAAGTTGTTGTTGAGGAGTATTATTTTCTCTTGCAGTTTGAGAGTCAGTGAATGTGCAAGACAAAGAAAGGTGGAGTGGAGGTCTCGTGTTTTTCTACTCTTCATGCACCCTCACGCTTGTAGCTAGCAATATGGCAAACATATTTGGAAAGAAATCCACAAACTCCACAGGGAATATGTTTATTTTGAGAAGGAGTGGGAGACATCAATCGTCATAATTTCCACTGTACTGCAGTCCAGTTAGATGGTTAATAAGGGAGAAATTCCGCCTGCATAAATAGAGATCAGCAGGGACAGAACAGACTGTCAATGCGCCAAATGAATCCAAGGCACAAGCCAATACAGAGTAACAAAGCCCAGATCATTGCGCTGCTACAAAAGAGAGAGAAGTAGCTTGGAGCTAAATCTGAGAGTTTCTGAAAGCAAGAGTGCAGCGATTAGGAATGTGGATCTCCTTAGAGAGATGACTCCACAGCAGACAAAGACACTGGGAAGTCTTTCCTACTGCTTGAGTCAGGAAGAAAGGTCATCCTGTTATTTTTAGGATAGGGACTTTTCCTGGGTTAAACATCTGTGATATGCTGATTAACCCTCACAAGATCATCGCTGAGAAAGTCAAGCTTTTATAAATTTTCCACCGACTTGGGCTTGTATACTTTGAAAATACAGAAGATGATTGAATTCACTCTTGCTTTCTGTTTCTTGTTGTTATTTGATGCATGCACATTGTTTTTAAGGAGGAATTTTTCATTTTAAGAATGGTTTTTGATAATCAAAGCACACCTATCGTGCCTGCTTCAGTCAACAGCATTGCTTTTTTTTCTTGGCTCATTTAAAAAACTAAATCGTAAATCGTATTTGCTCTCCGATGAAGTCAAAGCATCGGTTGCATTTACCTGCTATCTGTTTGTAACCTATAAAATCGTTGAACTTTGTCATGCCGTTCCATCCATATTGCCTGAAAAATGAAAATTACAGTGTTGGCTACCTGCTTTTCTCCGAGGTGCCCTATCTTGGTTGGAGAATTTGAGGTAATGCTTCATATGAAGGTCACATGTAGCACTTCAAGCTGAATCATTATCAAGAGAAACCATTTTCACAACCACATTTGACATTATTACATTAGTAATTCAGTTTGTTCAACTGATGATGACCTGAAGTGAGGTTTTGCTTTAAAGAACAGTTTTGAGAACTATTTTTGATGAACTGACTAATTTCAATCTGTCCTAGCAGGAGAGGATAAGCTTTTGAGAGTTGGCTGTCTAAGGTGATAAGGCCAGTACCATTCTGAGTAGAAACATTGTCGTAGAGTCTCAAATCCTTATTAAACAGCTCAGTGAGGCAGCAATTTTGCCAGGTAGGTCATCAGTCTACAGTGACTATTATATTTCCCAAATCTCTTCTGTGGCCTGACGTTAGGTCCCACTATCAGACGTGATTAACATTTCAATTACACTGAATGTACATCTCATTGTTAACACTGCAACGCGACTCCCTCAGAGGCGGCTTGATAGAAATTACATATGAGGAGTTACAGCGTCAGTAAGTAGGTATCCTGCAAAGATGGAGGATGATTGTAAATGTAATGATTCCACAAAGGGCTGCACAGGGAGCATCACTAAAGGGTACTCAGCAGCTCAGCCTTGAAAGTGCGAAATTACTCAGATGAGTCAGATATTGGCAACAGCAAAAATTCCTGGTTTGATAGTTAATCAAGAGAAGTCATGCAAAGGGCCCTTGACAGAAAAGACGGAGTGGCTAAGATGTAAAATCACTTTTGGTTTAATAAAGCTCAGTGATTTTCAAATACTATTCTGGGGACCTTTTGGGTCACGAGAAAATTCGATCTGATCCCATATTATTCTCAAAATCTTAGTGACCTAAAAAAAAAAAAAAAGTCACAGGTTTTTATTGGTTTATATGGCTTTTCTCTGCAAAGTTTTGACTTAATCAGTATCAATAGAAAAAACTCAGAGACTCCCAGATCGACCCAATTTGTTCATATAATGCACTAATTTGATTCCTACTTCGTTCTCTTGTCATTCACTGAATGATGACAGTCATTGCAGTCACAGACATTGTTTACAATCTGGCTGCACCATTTCTTTTTCTTTCTTTCTTTTGAATGTATTCCTCAGTTAACCTCTCTCCCCTTTGCTTTGCTGGCTGACTTACAAAATCACTTCATTGAACATACGGAGCAGTATACTCAGACCTTTTCTTTTATAAAGTCCTAGCCTTAATACAAAAGCCTTTGAGTAATTTACACATTTAGGAACTACTATGATGGATCGTGAGATTTTTTCTTTTTTTTTTTTTTTTTTTACTTTCTACACTTAGCTGTTACTTCAGCATTTCAGGCCCCGAAAACCATCAAAAACACTACGTTATAAGATAAATGCTTTCAGGCCAGGAAATGAAGAATGTACAAGATAAAACGATGCCCCACGCAGTATTCAGTAAGCAACAGGAGGTGCACCAAACTGTGAAGATTACAGCTTGAATAAAATGCGATGGAATGAGGCAGACTCATGTCTCCCTGCAGGAACACAACAGTCGAGAATAAGGGGATCCATGTCTTCAGACAAAACGAGCTGTTCTACTGTTGGACGAGTTCGCAACTGATTTATTCATAGCCTGTAACAACCCTAATAGTAAATGACCTGATCCACAGAAAAGCAAATCTGACAATGAGGATGTAAATTTATGAGGCCTTCCTAACAATGGGATCCTACTCCTGCAGCTTTCCGATGCTTTTATATCAGTCCATGGAAAAACCCTGCTGATTTGTTCAGCTGCTGAAACTCAGATGTGTGGTGTGGTTTGGCGAAGTCTGCTCATGAGCACTAAGAAATAAGTTCATCCCCAAACAAGGACTGTGTCTTTACTATAAAACCTTGTCAAACTCATATCTGTGTGCTACAATCCTTGTCTAAGAAAAGGAACTATTAAATTATTCCCAACATCCCACAGGCTCAGTGTTATTTTTTATTATTGACCTACACTTCTATCCACATTTGTTCACTCTTCTACTATAATGTGGAACAGGAGCCCCGGGCACCAGGTTGATAACACACAACCATTTTCATCACCTTGCAATGACCTACATTTTTTACCTGTTTAGCAATGATGAACTTGAAAGGGTTTGGTGGAATTCGGTGAAACTACATTGAATTCTATGAACCCTCCTTTCTCCATTGCCCTTATTGTTTTCCAAATCTTAAATCATCCCTCTTAGGAGACAAAAGAAGCTAAGCATTTTCTGAAAATGCTACTTAAGCAAGCTTCTTTGTGCTCCACAAAACTATAATTGAGGTGAATAAGGGAACATAGCTAACCATGATAAAATTTGACGAGAAAATTACACTTGGTCTTGAATTTCTCAGATTTCTGGAGTTTTTTGGGGCTGCACTAATGCATGTCTGTATTATCATCATCCATCATTATCATTATCCACCACAGATATGGATTTTAAAAAATATACTGTATGAGATACAATAAACATAATAGTGTTTTACTGCAATACTGTAATGTATATTAGATTGGTGGGAAAGAAGCACTAAGGTTCTGCTGTTTGCAAGAATTTCTTTTTTTTTTTTTGGAAGTGGCACACAAAATTTTATACAACTGTAGCTCTGAGTGAAGAGACATTTAAGACATGGTGATGTTTTTCAAGACTGCCGACTCATGATTTGGCGATTACAAGAAACAGACTGTTATCACGGCTGCTGTCAAGGACATCCTGTCACCAGAAAACACAGAAACGCCAAAAAATTGATAAATAAAAATATCAGAGAATCTCGAAGATCTGCTGAAGAAGAATGAGAGATTGCGTGAATTTCTTTCACCAGTTTGACAAGTCCAAGTACAAGTTTCAAACTTTGCATCGTTTTTCCATCAGACATATGTTTTCATTAGAATGTCACCGCTTTAACATGTTTTAAGAGAAACACCAAGGACTTTCTGACAGGTGTCACAGAAGATTATACCTTGGGACAGGAAAGCTTGAGAGATGAATATTTTACTCTTATCTGACATGATATGGAACACAGATCCAGAGTGAAGGTGGCATGTGATTTCAGAAGCTTATTCGTGATTTCAGAGAGCGTTTCCAGAACTCTAAACATATAGAATATTCACAGCTTGAAGTAATAACATAACTGTAATGAAAACAAGAATAAAATACTTCAGATCGGTGGCAAGAGTTCAAGTGCAAGTTCAAGTGCAAATGCTGTCAACTAACTTGCAAGGCCAAGAGTTTTACTTCAAAGTTCAGCAGAATGGCAGAAAATTCACTGATGTCTGCTGAGACCGTTGCTTTGTATATACGCTGTTTGGCCGCATATATGACAATGTGGATGCCTTTGAAGCTACAGAAACACTTCTTAACGTGAGAGGAAAATAAAATCACCCTTACCTTTCAAAATGGCATTCAGATGAAGTGAGGCATCAGAAAGGAATATCCTGAGTTTCATATACAGTACTAGTCAGCCCTTTTTTTGGGTCGCCCTATGAGCCTGGGTCTGCATTTTCTGACAAGTAATAAAAAATTAAATGGAAACAAAGGTCCCTCATGCTAAGGCCATGTGAGAGATCCAATAGAGGCTATGGATTTTCTGCATTCCTCCTGGGATTCATTAACTGTCTGTCTGTCTTCCTCTGAATATGACCTTAAAGGTTTCCTCTGTGGTTCAAAGCCTGCCAGCCAATTCAAGAAGACTTTTGCTGTGTTTGAGTGCATAAAGTGTCTTTCACCTGTCCTCTTCCACGCGTTGTAAGCTGACATTGTCTTGGTGAGTTCACGGTTATTCTGCAAAAGCTTGATCAATGTTAGCGAAAAAAGCAGTGTACATCTGTACATCTTGAACCTCATCATAGCAGCCTTGTTCACACACGTGATGGGAAATCTCAAAACGCCTATTTGGGCCATCAGTGCAATGATCTGCTCTGGCCACAAGGATCACAACAAACAGTGGGTAAGTTACGCCACCTTCCAGATTTCAGAACAAAGCCCATTTATTCTCCTGGAGAGCAGCTAGATGATTGTGATTTCAGAGAGTTACTAATAGCCACTGTAGGGGCGTTGAGGGCCCTCAGCTGTCAACGGGTTGAGGTGGCATTGCAGTTCAGAGCAGCGCTGAACCACAATGACCTCGATGAGTGAAAGACCACTGAACAGGCTTGTTTTTGAAGTTGAAACATTTTCTAGGATTAATTTGAAACTGCAGAGAAGGGATAATAATCTGCCAGACGGTGGCAGCATTGACTGAACCCAGCATGTTTAGGCACTAACTTTGTTGTTTGCGTGACAGCGTATTCATTTAACCTGCTCAGCTTACCTTTCTTTACTTAGTTGAGGAAGCTCTGGGTTGCTCTTACCTTGAGCCTGTTTGGGAAAACAATTTAGTTCAATCAAGTCTCACCCCTTAGCAATAGCAGAGGGGAAGAAAAGAGCTCCATCCTTAAACATTTGAGAAATGTGGACCCTGTTAAAACAACAGAACATTGAAAAGGCTGTCTACTCATTTTCTCTGTCGCCTCTGGCTACGTACATCATGATCCAGCACATTATCTGAAACAGATGAGACCAACATTCTGCATACAGAGTCCTACTGCACCAGCACAGGAGGGGTTATCTGTTGTTTTGTGGTTTGTAAATTATAATCGTCCCGAGGCTCGGCTTTCTGCATTCAGTTGCTGCCTTTATTGTGCTTATCTTAAGGTTCAAATGCTGTTGTAGTGTGGTGTCTTTGTTTAAAAAAAAAAAAAAAAAAAAAAAGTAGGTAATATTTCAGTACACCTTTTTGATACTAGTTTATCATACATTGTTTCATGTGTGACAAATAGCAGGAAAATCTGCATGGTTTCAAAGGTGATTTGGCTCTGACCATTAACTGTGTACACATACTTTGATAGCAGCCTAAACAAAAACCAGAACAAACAGAAACTGTGCTACAGCCCGAGTCATAATTCTACTCTAACAGCCAACCTTTAATAATGTTTCATACCCAAGTCAGTGTTACTTAACAAGACTTAAAAATACGAGTAATAAACCTGCTTTATATCTGACTGCAGTGTTGATTGACAGCAATTAAACACGTTTGTCAACACTAGCGAGGCACTAAATGACTGAAACGGGTCGAAACAGAGCAGCGGCTGAATTCCTCTGGAGGGCCATTATGTACAGATTACATTGTAATGGATCTTAAAGGTTTTACACTGGGCTTCCCTGGCATTACACGCCAGAACTTCTCTGACATTAATCTGCAGAGTGGCAGAGTGAGGAAGGCAGTATGATGGGTTTCAACGTTGATCAGCACACATCCGTCCAATTTAGATTGACATCATGCCTTTCAGGGCTGTTCAGCACTGCTGAGGAGCCACAGAATTTATCTAGAACCATTTGAGAAAATTATCCTGTCAGAAGTAAAGCACAGTCCAGCCGAACATTTCCAGCCTCACTGGCAGGCTCCTGCCTCTTACTATTGAGACTCTTCTCCACACAGGAAGCCCACAGCAGCTGACAAACCTGGAAACCTTTGTCTGTCTGAGTGCCGAGGAATGAGCCAATTAGAGGTGTTTGTCAGGGGAGCAACAATTATGAAACAGCTCCCTATGGCATGCTTTCAGTTTGGCAGATTTTGACAGAAAAAGCTGAAAACTGCAGTTTTTCTATGTTTCTAAAATGATTTCTTATTTATTATATGACACAATAGAAGTAGGCCCTCCTCACATTGTTGAAATAAAGTAACCTATACGCACAACACATCAAGAAATAGACTAGGAGTGCCATGGCTCTGTAGTACATTACATTTCTAAATACATATATATATCCTGCTCATACTCAGTGAACCATTAAAATGTTATCTTTAGATGCTTCACAGAAACATTTCAAGAGGAAGGAACACCCAAGATATTGGGGCTTAATATGACAAGAGACCGGCAGTGCTCTCTACTGGTAAGAGAAAAAAAGTCCAACTGCTAAAACTGCTTATTCTTTCTTGATTGCAGCTGCCTTCCGTGGTCAGGCTGGTTTCATGTCATTACGGTGTGTTATTCCTCTGCAGTGCAGAGTCTGACACGTGGTAAAACTGAATTTACTTGAGAATTACTGTGCATACTATAAATTTGTGTCATATAAATGCTTGAATATAAAGCTGTTCAGAGGAGTCTTCTTAATTGTAGAGCTCTATCTTGGTAATGAAATGGTAGCACAGGTTAATCTGCGTGCAACTATTATAGATGTTTTTCATACTGTTATAAGTTTATAAATCCAGTCAATCAGTGCAATTCATGTGAGTACACAGTGTTATCTGGATTTGGTTGTCCTCCGGAGCATGACCAGTTCATGGTTGTCTAAAAGAACCCAGATACCAAGAAAAAGAGTAAACAGAAAGTTAGTCATCAACAATCAGTTAGGAAATGGACCTCATCCTCCCCCATCAAAAATGGGGACGAAGCAGAAGTGACACTGTCTTCATAGTTTATATTTTATACATAAATATATTGTTGTATTGTTGGTGCATGCATTTGATTTTATACAAACATAACACTGAGTGATGGTATTGAGCGATTTCATCAAGTTAGTGAGATAAATATTTTCCTCAAATTTTTCAGTACGAGCAGGAAGGAACAAGTCAAAAATTCTGTCAAGGTTCAAGTGCACTGGGTTCATCTTATCTCTTTTCCACTGTGTATCAGTCAAATTCTAGAATAAATGCACTTAGTGACAGGACGCTGACTTCAGTAAAGACCAAAGGCCATTTACGTATAATTCTGCATTAGGCTGAGAATACTGCATGTGTGAGTTATCAAGCATAAAGTTGCATTTACATTTTGCTTTTAAGAGACCATTGATATCTTTTTAAGGCAATGAGCAACATATATTCTTATTTTACAGACTCATTGTCATTAAAAACATCATGTTATGGATTTCACTTTATCAAAGTTGATATTAACTGTAGCAATCTAATTGTGGTTAGAAAAAACATAACAGGAGATTCTGAGAATGTATTAAAGTTTCCTGGCTGCATGCACCACAAATCTGATGGAAATGAATGGGTTAACTGTTCACATTAGGTGCAACTGACTTTAAAAAAAAAAAAAAAAAGGTTTGGGGGCTTGACAGACTTTCATTTCAGCATACAAACAATTGCACAAGGTTCAGACAATCCTTAACTTCACAGCCTGTCCACCTTTAATCAGGACTGCTCAGATTTAAGGTAAGCAACAGAATGAATGCTTTGAAGAACTTAAATATAAATTAAGGTCATTTATATACAGGTATTTGTGTATTGACGTTAATATTACATCCACAGCTGGTATGCAGACCATTGTGCTGTTGGTGTTGTGGGTACTGGGAACATCTCTGGTGCTGCCAGACCCTGACACAGCTGGAGAGAAGGTGACTGAAGAGCCTATTCCATGTTCTACGGGGTGCACCTGCATGCACGATGACTACAGCTTGGAACTCAATATGTATTGCAGTTCTCGTAACTTAACACAACTCCCGTCTGACATGCCCACATCCACGCATTCTCTATGGCTGGATGTCAACTTGTTCACCACACTCCCAGCAATGTCTTTTAAGGATCTTACCAATTTGGACTTTTTGAATCTGCAGAGCGGCCAGCTGGTGACACTTGACCCTCAGGCTTTGAAAGGACTTAGGTCGCTAGCCCACCTTCACCTTGAGCGAAACAGCATCCGTTCTTTACCAGGTACAATCTTCCAGAATACACCTAACCTTGCCTCACTCAGTCTGCACAACAACCAGCTCACGCGCATTGAGGAAAGACTGTTTGCAGGGCTCTCACACATGTGGCTTCTCAACCTTGGATGGAATTCAATAGCCGTCTTACCTGAGACAGTTTTCCATGATCTGCAAGGCTTACGAGAGCTTGTTCTTGCAGGAAACAGACTTGCTTACCTGCAGCCACAGCTCTTCCAAAATCTTGTTGAGCTTAAAGAATTGGATCTAACTGGAAATTACCTCAAGGTCATCAAAGCTAATGTGTTTGTGAAACTTACTAAACTACAAAAGCTGTACCTGGCCCAGAATCAGATTGTGACAGTCGTGCCAAGAGCCTTTGCAGGCATGAAGTCTCTCAGATGGTTGGATCTCACAAATAACAGACTGACCTCTCTGCATGATGATACCTTCTTGGGCCTGCACAGTCTTCATGTACTGCGTCTCTCCAACAACTCCATCACTGGAATTAGGCCCAGGACTTTCCGTGATCTGCAGTACTTAGAGGAACTACGCCTCAGTTACAACAGGATCAGAGCACTGGGGGAGAGGATTTTTGAAGGACTTTGTCATCTGGAGGTCTTAGAGTTAGAACACAACCAAGTGCAGGAGGCACAAGTAGGTAGTTTCTCAGGTCTTTCCCATGTTGCTGTCATCAATCTGTCTGGGAGCTGCTTCCACAGTCTGCCAGATCAAGTATTCAAAGGTCTGCCAAAGCTGCACAGCCTTCATTTGGATAGAGGCTGCCTAACAAGGATCACAACTCAAGCTTTTACTGGACTCTCTGGTCTACGGAGGCTATTTTTGCAGCACAACAACATATCTATGGTAGAACACCAGAGCTTTGTAGATCTGGTTGGCTTATCAGGACTGGACTTGCGTTTTAACAAGTTGGAGGTTCTCACAACCAACACATTCTCTGGGCTCAAAAATTTGGAGTACTTGTTGCTGTCCAACAATAACTGCCGCCAGTTTTTGCAGAATGGAACAAAGCAGGTACTTCCAAGGCTGCGCTTTCTGGACCTGAGAACTAATGCTTTGACGAACATGGTCCCTGATTTCCCAGAGAATATGGAAAAACTGCTGTTGTTTGGGAACCCTTGGAAATGTGACTGTAGCTCCCTCCCGCTCAGAAACTACAGCATAAGGAATCCATTGGTGATACCTCGGCGAGTAGAGACCCATGCTGAGGGCGAAGAGCCTGACACAACCATCACCATATACAACAACATTACATGCACCAGCCCAGCACGTCTGGCTGGTCAGGACCTACGGGACATTGATAATGAATATTTCCAGGGGTGCTAAGCAGACACTATCTATATACAGGCATGTTTATAGGATTTGTTGATACACAACGATGAATATTACAAAATGCGCACCTGTAATATTCTCAACAATAAAAATTCACCCTCATTTGTAGATTGAAATTGCATTGCTAATGTGTGATTGAGTTTCTTATTCAAAATCAATCATTTTCATTGTTGTTAAAAAAAAAAAAACAAATGTAATAGATACTAAAAATTTTCCTCAATGGAAAGATCAGCCAATCAACATTTCCTTAGCATCAGCTTTATGGAGTCATAGTAAATGCAATTTTCAAATGTGGGAGAAGGAACTACGGAACCAATACAGAGCAAATGCTTTGAAATTATCCGGTGACACTACAGGATGATATGGACTGAAAAGAGGTTGACTTGTTCTACTATGGCGGGGTGACATGAAAGATCTCACAGCAATGCGATTGCATTGCTGCTGTGGTCATTAATATTGTGAGAAGAAAAAATAAATAAATAAAAATAAATAAATAAATAAATAAAAACTCTGGGAGTCCTATTAAGACTAATGCAAAAACTGTGAGCAACAAAATCAAACGTCATTTAACTAAATTTCAAATTTAGGCCACTAAGATATAACTTTATTTAATTATTTATGTGACTGGGTTGGATGGTTATTTGCAGAGGACGATCTATACAGGGCTCAGACACTAAAATGTTCTGAAGTATGTTGTGTGTTTTATTTAGTGTAGCAAAGCTCCATGTTTGTTACTTTAAGAGACAATGCAATGGAAATTGCCTTTAAGGTGCAATAAATGTATTAAAACCAGTCATGCCTTTATTATTTTTTTTTTTTTTAAGAAATGTGTACATGTGCTTACAGGGTATTTTGAACACAGGGTTTATATAAATAGTTTCACAGACAGCAGCCCTGAAATGAAAAGAAGTGCTCCCTAAATAAAGACTACAAAGTGCAGGTTTTGTTTGTTTGTGTTTAAAGGGAGTTGATTCATGTGTTTGTCATTTTAAAGTCTGCAAAGACAAAAAGCTGAATGGGTTCGACAAAACAACAGAAGCAACTCTCAAGTCTACGTTACTTCTAACGCAGTACGTTATATAGGGTATAAAACGTAAAAATAAAGCTGTTACATTACCTCTCAGTCAAACAGCTGCCGAAGGAGAAGCAGCTTTAGCACAGCAGCTAATTAGTTTGCTAGCATGGCCGAGTTCACGGTTCGTCGGTCAGCAGAACTTAAAGACTCACGTCAACAAGTGTTGTTAATTTGCTGATGTCTACATCTGCAGCTGAGGCTCCCCCACCAATTTCCCACCTTCGTCCTTTACAAAGAAACTCACAGCAGAAGTTCTGTCGTCTCCCTTTTTTTCTGTGTTTATCTTATTTTGCATCGCCTAGTTTAGTTTTCTACTTTAACTTCTTTAATTTTCGGGCGGCACTTGGAGGCAACATTTGTTGACGCAGCCCGCGTGCTGAAGCTTTCTGTTGCCATTGGTAACCAGGAAGCCTGAAGTAACGAACCTCCGATCACAAACGGAAACTTTACATATTTAATTTAATTAGATTTTAATTCCTGCCTGTTTTCCTGGAAATGGACTCAAATTCTTCGTCTTGTTGGAATTCAATTCGTGAGAAAGTTAAGTCACAAATACCGAGCATCGATTTTGATTTTTCCGCAGTAAGTGATTTGTTTTCCTTCCAAACTAACGTCTGCTAGCAAAACGTTTCTTCATAACAAATAGAAAAACAATAATAACAATAATAATGTTTCGTATTAACGTTACAGTCTGAAAATGAGGAGATTATCACGGTTTATCAAAGACCGGCTGGTTTTTCCCTGAAAGTCCTTGAAGACTTTAACAGTTTTTCAGTGGAAGATGATGAACTGGAGGTGAGTTCAGTACAGTTTACTGTTAATTATATTAGCTCATGTCTCGAAACTGCAAACTAACTTAATTAAAATAAATCACTGATAAATATGTGTTTTCTGAATCAGAAGCTATTAAACGTAGAGGAAGGCACATGCTGCTCTGAGAAGACTTGTGGCAGCTTGAGTCTGAAGTTGGATGATGATGAAATTGCAGACAGCAGGACTGAAGCTTGGTGGAGCTCAGGAGACTCGGATGGTGATGCTCAGGTACAGCAGCCACTGATCCGGTGACAGTAAAGCAAACTGCGGCCATGATGCATTCAATATGCACCATTTCCTTTTCCTGATTCAAAATTAAAGGTAGGAGCTCATCAGGGCGACAATGTGGAGTTGAATAGAGCCAAGTTGGACACCTCTCCAAAACCAAATGTGAACCAGGTGAAGCCTGATGCGGATTTGCCGATCCTCTCATTTGCAGTAAGTCTGAGAAAGAAAAACAAAACAATAGCATACTTTTTATCAGAAATTTTCTGTGCGTATAGAGAAGCATAATCTAGATATATCTCACCTTCTCTGAAAAACTTCTTTTGTATCATGCATGCGTCCAGAGGCTTGACCAGTGGGATCTTGATAGTGTCCTGGAAAATCTGAAAGACTGTGGGCTGTATCTCCAGCAACAGGTGTTATTTAAACCAGAAATACATTCAGGTAAGTAGTCAAAATACTCCCCTTTAGCTACGATGACTGGTAAGGGGGGTTGCGGATTTTATCATTTACATGGTAGTATTCTGTTTTGTGTTACTGTTTCAGCACATTTTTGTTCACAGATGGTGACAAGCAAAGGAACCAGGGGAGTATAATGGGGAGACTGGTTGCTTACTGTGAGAGTCAGTCATCTAAATCAGTGTCAGAACCGTGGAAAAGTTCAGACCTCAGGTTATGTATATCAATGCTAAGTGTGTGGGACAAAATGTTTAGTCTAATACTCATAATCATTTCCACAATAATGTGTTAAATGCAGGCTAAATGACTCATGGAGCAAATCACTGGAAAGGATGGCGGAGACTCCTGGCCACAAGGAATGTCCCACCACTCATATTGACTTGCGTTGCCCTGATCCTTCAGTAAAACCACCAAGAACATCCCCAAAGTCACCACCCAAATGCAACTTAGTCCAGGAAGCACCACTTGCAAGACAAGAGCACCCTAGATCACGGATATGGGGCAGGTGAATACATTATATGCTGCAGTAAAAAAACATTTCTCATGTTTCAGTCCAGCATATTTTATCTAATATTTCATTCCTTTCTGTTGTTTTTCTGTTTACAGGCAGGCGACTGGCAAGAGTGTGTTGCTTCAGAAAATAAAGGAGATGAATCGAAATGGAACGAAATATTCTGGTAACTATACACATCGTCCAGATTTGCTACAAGGAAAGGAAGCAGGGGGCCTGAAAGATGAACCACTCCAGCCTGTGGAATCTGCATGTAGCCATGACTCACAACATGCGTGGGAAGATACACAATCTGAGTCCAGTGAACCTAAAATGGAAAGCCCACCAACTGTTCTGAAAAGTTCAATTAAAAGACTAAAGCAGCAGAGGTATAGATTTTTTCTTTCTAATACGTTCACCACTTAGTTGTCAACAAACCAAATATCCTAACCATGATGATCCATCTATTAGTGACCAACAGAGACAACAGCTTAAGCAGAAGTTATGGAGTGAACAACACCAGCAAATCCTTAAGCAACTGGAAATACATCGTCCAACCAAATCTGTCTATCAAAAACAGCTGGCTGCGGAAAGAACTGAAATTCTTTATGATGTTGTAAGTGCCATATAATTAAAAAAAATCTAATAATAAATTGCAGACAATTATTATGACTTTTTTCAGGAAGCGTCTCACCAGCAACCTATCAATGCCCTACCAGAAGATATGAAGAATAAGGGCTGCATACTATTGACTGTCAACCTTTCCAGTCCTGGGATGGTTGCAGACAGAGTTAAGGGAAAAAAGAATCCAGCTGCAGTCAAGTCACACATCTACAACACATTGGTGGCTTGGTTTCTGTCCTTGGTTAGTGAGCACTGGTTTCTTTCTACGAATGAGAACTGAAGTTTGCTTGTTGCATCTCCATGTCAGACCAATTGTTTATGTGTGATTAGGTTGGCCCAGACACATTTGATGATGACGCAACTGCAGACGTGCCATTCTGGGTTGCAGGACTTCAGCAGATTTGGACAGAAAATGAAATGGTTTTGCATGTTTTAGCTGTGGCTCGTCGTTGTTACAAACCAAGGGTATGGCAAAAACAAATTGAAAAACGTATTTTTCAGACGAATCTTGGCACTGACGCTTTTCTTTTTGTTTTCTTTTTAGAAAAGGGACATAGACATCCATACACCTTTCTATAACCATGTCAGTCGGTTCCTCTCTGAGACCTCACTCTCTCAAATTGTTCCCTGGCTACCTGAGCTTGAGAGCTTTCCAAACCAACAAGCCTATAAATCACCCATCCACCTACCATCCTCCAGTTTAATTTGTTTCATCTCCACCACCTCCGACAAAAAGGTTTGCTGCTGAGAGTGTGATTTCCTTTGCTTGAAAAATATATGATGATTTTGCATCCTGTTGACTCCATCTTGTTCCCCTGGCTTTGTATTTCAGGTTATTGATAGGACGTTTGGTCTGACTCCAGGTTTTTACTGGCAGACTATGGAAACTCAGGGGCGCGTTTGTAAGAGGAGAGAGACCACACAGGAGCTGCACACAGAGGTGACCACGTTGCCCTTCAGAAGTGTATTTTGCAGGAGCAGTGATATGAGGAAGCACTGAATCAAAGGCTTAGCAGTGAAAGTGCAGAAACCAAATACAATATTCATAGATTTTCCCTTTATTTTTGTTGAAGATATCAGTCGCTCTGGGGTGCAGCGGCTTTTTCAGGCATCCCCTCATAACACACTACACCCTCCAGCTTGTTGCCAACTCAGGGCTCGATGTGTGTGGTCTGCGGCTCCTTTATCCACCACATAGGCTCCTGAGTGATAGTGGTGGTAAGGCATAACCAAAGCCATATGTTCATAAAAACACTCTTCTTCCTGTCGTATTTGTCTGGTGAATGTCTTGAATTCAGCTTTGGCCTTTTGTTAGTGTCTTCACTGAATGAAAATAGTCTCTTCCTCTCATTCATAGGTGATGTAACAGTTATCCAGAGGGCCAATGGGACCTGTCAGCCTGTCCTTGCCCTTGCAGTTCGGGGTCCTTATGCTCACTCATTGTTGAAGGATATAATTAGTTCCTTAGACGCTCTGACGCCCAAAAAGACACGTCCAACTTCTGTTAGAAGAATCCAAGAAGGTCCCCTGGTCTACTCCCCTCCACTGCTCAGTCAGGTCCACAGGGAGCTTTGCTTGTGGTTTTCAGGGCGAGTCCAAGGAGGAAGTGCACAGAATAAAAACCAGCCTCTGAATGGGTTTGTTGCAAACATTTCAAAATGCTTAAAGTTCATGTTAGTTTTTTTTTCTCTTCTGATTGAATCACTTTACTATTATGACCGAATGGGCGATGGATTTGATAAAAAGTTTAGCCAAATGAATGAAGTTCAAATAAGCTCTAAATACGTTGAAATAGTTTTTTTAATTGACTTTTTGAAATTGTGCAACTGTAAGTCATTATGTTCAAAATGAAACGAAACAAAACAAAAAGAAAAAGAAAGACAGGAAACGAAAGAAACTGATGATTTCATCTCTGATAAACAATGTGTTGATGACTGAAATCCTTCAGAGCCAAGAGAGTTTACTAAGGACATACTAAAGCACAGTCCTTTTTATTTTAATAGTGTTAAAGTCACTGATCTTCACCTTTGTTTGTAGACATGTGCCTTCGTTTGACAGCACCGAATGCAGCCTGTTCAATATAAACAGTTCATCGGCCTTTCTGTGTGCGACAACTAAAGGTACTGTGTCTCAACTAGCCTTATCTGTAACAAACGGGGAAAACTGGCCCATGTCTGTGTTTCATTTTCAACTTTCATCCTTTTTGTTCCAAGGGGAATTTTGCTTGCAGCAAGGATAAAATATGTTTACCTGAGTGGGGCTCCTAATCCTTCCCTTGCTTTCTCTTTCTCGCTCACGTTCAGCTGACATAATCCTCGTGGTGTCACCTGTTGTGTCATGTCGTTGTTATGGCCAAGTCTTGGCTGTATGTGAACGTAGAGGCTTCAGTCTGATGGGGCTGCAAAGACTGCAGCTTCAGAGGAATGTAGCCGCCGTCCTTGGACTCACCAGCCAGCAGGTAAAACTACAGAGAGATGAGAGGTACAAAAAGTTGCTGAACTGGAATATTTTTGCTGGTGCATCATGAAATATGAATGTATGGTCAAGAAATTACTCACCTCTGTATATGTCTTTCAATATAATATTCATTGGGTGCTGGAGCCAATCCCAGCTCACACTGGGCGAGGGTGTGGTACACACTGGACAGGTTGCCAGTCAATTGCAGGGCCAGCACCCTGCAATGCTGCCCTTCTCTGGAATAATGAAGTTATATTGTGCACATTTTCCTCAGACAGCTGTGTTCTGCAGTCCAACTACTGTGAGAGTGGATGAGGAGTGTCCCTCTAAATGTCTGGTGCTGATACTGAGGAAAGAAAATGCAATGCACCACAGCGTTAGTCTGCCAGCAGGTCTCAAACACCATCTCAGATTCTATCTACAACATAATACAAGCTCATGATTTACAAATATATCGATATGCAAAGTAAAGTTTTACGTACAGAAAGTTTATTTGCATTGTCAAGTTTTCCTCTGCCGTATCTTTCAGCTTTAATGAGAGAATTTAATACCCAAAAGTTTCTGGGCTGCATCCACTCCAGGCTTAATGGTGTCAACACAGTCGAGCCAAGCTTCTGTTTCCATACTCTGCCCTACAGCAGTAACCTGTTCCACATCCTCGGTAAAGACCGTGTTCAGTGTCCTGAAACACCTTGGCAGATGCTCCTCTACTGTTGTCATTATGTTTCTTATGTACAGTGTGTTTTATTTTTAGGTCAGTCCATGTGGACAGTACCAGATCCTCCTGGTGTCATCCTGTCCCATCCCAAGTGTCTGTCCAATATTGAAACAGAGCAGGTGGTGATTTTGACCCTGTGTGGGAAGGACATGAGCCAAAGCCTGAGCCTCCTACACAGAGTGCTGACAGAAGGGCCAGAAGGTGGGTGAAGTTTAAACGATGTTTCTGAGAACACAGCCTGTCCTGGGTTTTTAGAACTGGGGGTGGCAGCGAGCAAACAACAAACACTATCAGACACAGCCAAGTATTGTGTTAACTTAACCTTAATTCTTAAATGGATGCAACATGTTTTGATGTGATATTCTAGGTAATGCAGGATTCAAGCTACTTGACTTAAAGTGGCTGCCTGTGCTGACTCGACTTCAGGCCCACGAGGTGAATCCTTTTGAGGTGGGAGAGAAGCTCTACCGCTGCAGCCAGGACAATCTAATGTCATCACCCGCTCTGGTGTGTGCTCTCAGACGGACGGATGCCTTTGCTTCCCTGCGAAAGCTCCTACCACATGACTACCCTGCTGAGCTGGGTGCCCTGATGTCACCCACGCCTGAAGTGGCCTTCAGACAAGCCTCCCTCTTCTTCTTTGATCACGAGCTGATTCCTGGCAAGTTTGTTAAGCCTTGCATCAAAATAATGTGGCCAGATACCAAGTGTCTGATCAAATGCACAACCTTCTTCTCTCATCTACAGACCACAGTGAACACCCACTACGGGAGATCCCTTCCCAACACTGCAGCACACAAGGTTTGAATAAAAAAAAAAAACAAAAGAAAAACTTAATCTGAAATATTCACTCAATATATCAATACCACGTTGAGCTGTTATTGACTGATTTAGGGATACTACTTAACTAATTCATATATTGTAACTAGAATAGTGACAAACACTGGTATAGTGCTGTAATGTTGCAGAGCAGTAAGCAGGGCTTAAAGTACTCTCGGGGGGCACCGTATCTTGCATTAGCCCAGTCCATTACTCATAACCAATTACCCAATTAACCTAGCCTGCACCAGAAATTGAAGCGAGTCTCTCTGGTCTGGTCCTGTTTACCATCTGTCTGTCTGTTGCTTATTTATTTCCAATTTTGTATTTGGAATAAGAAATAAATAGTTTACTATTGCAACCCCCCCGGAAAAAATTCAGGCTCAGGATTTTTTCTACTTTAAGCCCTGAGTAAGAGTGACATTATGTCCAGATCCACAGATGCTGCTCACTGTGTGCCTATTCAAGCCGAGAGTCTGGAACCACGCTCTGACTGAAATATTCCACAAGCTCCAGCAGAGCAGCCTCATGTTGGTCGGCCTGCGAGTAGTGACCCTTGGCAAGAGTGATGCTACCTCTCTCCTCTCTGCAGAAAATGTACCAAAACATTTCAAACTGAAGAATTACTCATATGGATTAAAATCCCTGGTAATCTCTAGTGCGACTCGTCCCGTACAGGAGCCCTCAGACTTGGAGGCCCACGTGGAGAACCTGTGCTCAGGTTCCTCACTGGCTCTCTGCCTCCAGGGAGAGAACGCTGTGAGGAGGCTGCTGGACCTGCTGGGCCGAGAGGACTCATCCCTCTGGACAGGCTGTTATGGTATGGCTCATTTCTAACATGGCATCTGTGGCCAGTGCCACATACCAATGTGCGTGGAACTGTTCCAGAACAGGACAGCTATGCTGATGAATATTTATGTGTCAATGACTAATATTACAGGATCGGGATCGAAACAAAAAGCAGCTGAGGATGTGAAGTGGCTCTTCCCACATGGGCTGTGCTGCTCTCAGACCAGCGCAGAGAGACATGAACAGGTATCTTCAACAATGCACAGCTCTGCTTTGAGCGCCTGGGCTTTACTTCTGCCTGATTATAATAATAATATAATAATACCAGCTCTTGGTTTTTGCTTTCAGATCCTCCTCATGGGCTCAGACACATTAACGTCTGTGAAGTGTGAACAGAACTGCACACTTGCCCCTGTGGCCCAGGAAACTCTGTCACCTTTAAATGCATCAGCACCAAAAAGAGGTTTAGACTCCCTGTCTGGAAAATTTTGGCAAAGAAAATATATGTGATGGAACCTCATGTTCAAAATAAATATTGAGTTTCCAACTATGGTGTTCCACAGGCTGAAGTCTTTCTAAAGTCAAATGATCAAACTGGCCAATAACAAAAATTGGGGTCCCTTTAAACGGTTTCACCAGTTATCAGAATCTGGCAGAGGCTCTTCTGCAAAGGATGTTGAAATGTGACTCACTTGCAGATAACCTTTGTAAACAGTGCAGAAAACTGTTTTGCTTGTTTATTGGTGCCAGGGTCCCTGATACACAGTCCTGCCTGGCAGAAAACCTGTTTGCTGATACCCTTAAATGCCCCACTGTCCAGCCAAGTGCCCTGTGAGGTGGAGCTGCTGGATGAGCTGCTGAGGTCAGGCTGCCATCTGGTGGCGGGGAGGATGAGCGTGTTGGATAATACACAGAGGGAACATGTTGCTGAGAAACTTGAAGTGCCTGTAAGTGGAAAAGAGGGGGTGAGCAGTGAGGCTTTTACACAACTTGTTTCAGGGATTTTTTTTTTTTTGGGGGGGGCTTTACAAACAAGGCAACCAGCCAATGATTTGTTCTTTTGTGTCCTTAAAAGGTGACTCGTCTTGACGGGACGCCCTGTCTCATCCTGGCTCTACAAGGGGAAAATATTGTGGCAACCTTTAATTTGATCCTTGAAAGGTATGAAAATACCATTTAAACTTAATGTGAATATATTTACAGTTTAATAATATTTAAAACTTTATCGTTCCATGTGGCTGTCATTGTTACTTCAGAATTTACAAGGATAGGCCAGACCTACAGAATGTTGGGGACACAATGATCTATCCTCAAAGTGAGAAAAAGGTAAATTGAACGACTATAATCCAGCTCTTTTTTCGGGCTTCTAATTTTAAATAGAATATAACTAATAATGTCTTTAGCTACTCTATAAAAAGTAAAGTAATGGTTTTCTCCTGGTGCAGGGAATATTAGCTGTTTGACTGTTGTACTGTCACCTTCACACTATCTGGGTTGTGTTTTCTCCTCCAGGCCAAGCAGATGATATACTTCCTATTTGATGACTTGTCTCCTGAGAGCTGTCGTGCTACTGTGCCATAAAAATTCAAATAAAAAGCTACTTTCCAAAGCATCTGCAGGGATTTCCATCAAATGAAAATGCATTTCAGAGCTCCAGTTATTTCGTAAATGCTCAGGTCAGTATGTTTCCAAACCACCACAACACAATAAATCAAACGTTCCCCTCATCTGGTATCCACGTGACTTTAAGGCAGGAGCTGAGTTTGAGACAAGAAGTGTTCACACATTTCAAATGAAAAATTATTTTAATTTTCAAGATGATAAAAATAATTTTGTGAACTCTGTAAACCATTGCATAACTGTAGTGTAACAATTGAACAAGTGTTAACAAACTATTAATACACTACAGAAATTATGCAGTACACAATCCTCAATGTAGAAAAGAAAAAGCTAATATTCTAAGACTTGCACCAATTTTTGTGTTCACGACAGAAAAAATTTCAATATACCAACAGAATAATTTCTACGATTATCAGTAGAGAATTTCCTACATATCCATAGAGCTTGTCACAAAATAAGGGAAATATTTCTTTATCTATCTATAAATAATGTCTAAACTCACTGACATTAGGTAAATAAATCAATGAAATGCAGTTTCCTCAGATATAACACATTTTTTTAATCAACTCGCTGTCTTACCCTGAGAAAAATACATTTCTTTCCTTATATTTCCTCATTACGCTGACAAATAGAAACTTGAGAACTTGCATTTGTTTTAATTCTAATAAATTTTATTGAATAGCAGTTCACAACTAGATGCTACATCATAAATGAATTAACTGCGCTCCATAATATCCAGTGACCCATTCATTGAATATCTAATTTAGAACAATACATTCATTATTTCAGGGCTTCAATGTTAAAATAACATTTCTACTGAAATTTTCTAAAGTGTATGGAACGGCTGGTTCCACATTCAGATTATTTACTTTCGACACCACCTGCTGTACTAGAATTTTTACTCATTTTGAACAGTTCCATACATCATACTCATATACATGTACAGGATTGCATAAATCTTCAGGCTCCATTTTTATAATATTAAAAACAAAAAGACAACACAACAACTAACAATAATGCAAAATAGATTAAACTATTCCAATGCAGGGCATAATGATACATCTATTACAGTTCATTTACAAAGATTCCTCCTATTTGGTGCTTTTCTCACAAAACAACTGAGCTTTTTTGTTTGTTTGTTTGTTTGGTGCCAAATAACTAATTGAGATCAAAATTTGTGTATACAATGATTCAGTATTGCTGTTTTCTTTAAACTGTTATGGCAAATACAGACTGAGATAGATGATTATCAGTCAATTTCAGTGGCCTGAATGCAGGAGATCGTTTTGCAATAACATTGTGGTCCACAAAAATATTGTAAGGCACTGGAATTTTGATTCTAATTAAATATTTTATCATCTGACTGAGAACAAATGTGACCTCTGAAATATTCTCTTGATACCAATCAACATGACGTAACTATTAAAAGGCACAGATGTACTTCAAAATGCAATTGGTCCGTCAGACATCAATTGAAGAAATCTGAAAAATGTAAAGAAATCTATGCTGTGCTTTCCATGTGAACGTTTGTTTCATTTCTTTTCAGAAGACTTGAATTAGTGTAAGTAGACCACTAGAGAGAAATCAAGAGCTAACAATAATTCACCATCATAACAACCGAGTTTCAGTAACGTCTGTATCTGCCATTGATGCTACTCACAATCATCATCATCCTCCTCCCTGTAAAAAAAATAAAATAATAATAATAATAATAATAATAATTAATAATAATAATTTGGACCACGGCTTTCAGAAATGAAAAACAAAAAGTCAGGTAAAAAGAAAGCACCTTACAGACAGGCCTATCATAACAGCATATAATGCATAACCATCAAATTTTCCAAAGTGATTGAGATTATCTACTTTAGCCAAAAAAAAAAAAAAAAAAATTTACTTCAGAACAGTACTATAATGAAGTCTATATGGCCACTTCAGAAGCACAAATGTCAATCACCTTTGACATTCCTTCACTGTAGACGACAATTAAACTGACACTGAATCCTCGCTTAAGGTCAGCATGTGCTAGCCAGTATTGCACAAATCTGCCATAAACGTCAATGTATACCTAACACGAAATCAAATATACAAATACACATTTTGTGAGGGTCTGATCCATGCATTTTTGATCATCTGTGTATCAACTCACGATAGCGAACTTTAGTTAGAAAAAAGATGCATTAATTATCGTTAATGAATGTTATCTATTTAAGGTACTAGGTGATTAACTTTGAAAATCAATTTAGGTTTCTGACTTAGAATAAAAGTAATGATGAAATGTCGTAGAAAAGAAATGACAACAGTACAGGTCTTTGGTAAAACTGCAAAAATGGGCTCAAGTCCATTACTATTGTAAGCAAAAGCCATTGGCATAGTCCTGTTGTTTACCCACCAAAACGATATATGTCCTACTGAATGAAATGATAAAGCAAAAAAATCCATCCAGAAAACAGAATTCGGGCCACCTGTGATACTGGACTTGGTCTGTCTCAACTACGCAACCTAGCTGCCATTCCTAACTGCTGACACCAGGCGGCCTGTTCACAGCTACAGGCCGGGCTTTCCAACATCTGTGCGTTTATTTGAATTCTGTTCAAAGGTACATTTTCTCTTTAGGATACGTATTTGGAGAGCTACTAGAACACCACTTTGGTTGATTTTTTTAAATTTTCACACTAGACATCATTAATTTAGCTGGCTTCACAGGCGTAACAAACAAATCGGAAACACCCTGTGAAATTAGCTGCACCGTACACTGCTGTCCAGTGTATGGAGGGGTGGGGGTGGGGGGGTGAAATCCAAAGCTAATACATTTACCTTCAATCAATTACTGGAGAGAGGGGGGGTCCTCCAGCTGTGGAGGTCTATGACATCATTCTACCAGATTTCTAAAAGCACTGAAACTTTTGACTCTAATGGATTTACAAGTGAAAAATTCAATCAAATAAAGTTTAGTCAAGTTAAAAGCTGAAGACAGATTATGTCATAGGTTCTGAAATCTGACCTGTGGATGCACAACATTCAAACATCTAAATGTATAACAAGGAACTACATTAATACCTTTTTCCAGTAGCAGCGAAGCTTGCAGAAGTTATTAAGCCTTTACTACACCTAAAATAAGTCAATACAAATATTCTGGCAGTGTGACACAGTGCGAACTTTTTTTTTTTTTTTCAATATATATATTTTCCTTTTTTTGTAGCTGGTTAATATATCGCATAACATGCAATACCAGAAGTATTTAGCCTGCCTTTTATGCTGAAATATAGTCATGAAAATGCTAAAATACCATAACCTTTCTAGATATTTTTCCTCTGAGTTGCTTAATCGACATTTATGTGAATGTAAACAATTTATTTTCCCATATTTGTAAGTAGCAAAAAGTGTACCTGGAGATACATGATTCTCTATTGAAATTTAAAGCAAGAATAAAAAGATTTTTTTCAAACACAGTAGAAGGTCATTTCAATTAGAGGAACCTAAGCACAAATCCTTTGCAAAAATCCAACTTACAAGTTAACTACAGTTCTTCATTCGCTGCAGAGTTATTACAATAAGACTAAATGAAAGTTACTGAACTGTTTAAAAAGCATTTTTATGTGTTCCTATACAAATTTGTATGTTCTATGTTTGCATACTCCCAAATGTTAAATTGCAAAACTTAATTTCAAAGACTGAAGCGGCACCAAAAGAGCACCATGACTAAACAGTGGGTGGGGTTGTTAGTTTAGGGTTCAGATGGGAGGTTGATTTCTAAAGTTGAAGTCAGGACACAGGAACTGACAATGCTTGCTTATTATTGTTATTTTTTTTTTTCTTTTTTAAATTATCTTCCAAAGAAATACTTAAATGGGATTGGCCAAGTACACTGGCATATATTTATATATACACACACATAGTCATACACATGTCAATGCTTCTGCAAAGTTAAACAAGACACATTTTGTAGAAACCTGTGCACAAGCTTCAACTACTTGTTTTTGCTCTGACAGTTCTATACATATCCTTTTCAACTAAGGCAAGGCACTTTAGAGTTAGAGGCCGATATGTTCTAGACAAGGTCAAGAGGCTAGATTCCTACAAAAATCACCATTTCAGGCTTTTAGCAAATACAATACATGCTCCTCTAATGGCTAGGCTATATAAATCTCTACAAAACAAAACTAACTGATTGAACAGCCTTAACATGTAGCATGTGCCTTACTGATATTACAGCTGCTGGTTATGCCTAAAATGCATCTTAAATTTGCACTTATTTGATTGAAATTTTATAAATCTAACTATGAAAGTAGAAACTATTACGTACTTTTCTATGAAATCTTAATAATATGCTGAACCATGCCATGATTTAACAATAGGAAACATGAAATATTGAAATTATGTTTCACAGTACACACAAACGCTTCAGACATTAGCTTATATAGAAAAAAAGTATAAATCTAAAAAAGAAAACAAAAACAAAACAAAACAAAAAAGACACAAAGGAATACCTACAAAGCAGCTTAAAGCAAAATTCTATATACCCTTTAATAAAGTCCCAGGTCAACAAAGTGCTTTAATAAGAAATCAAACTTCTTCAGAAAGTTGGTCAAAATAATGCTTGACTGGTTATATTAAATGTTACTGAAAATTTGGGGTTAATTAAAAGTTGTGGCTTTACTTAAAGAGGAATCATACTCAACTACAGCATTCATGTGTTTCTGATTAACTGCTGCTGATTTATATGAGAACTTATCAGGTGTGAATCTGCATGTTAAATCTGAACTGTTTTAACACTCCGGCCAAAGATGATTATTCTTCCTTTAATTATGTTCTGTTGCATTGAATGCAAAAATACGTGTGTTCATTTGCGAGAACAAGGAGCTTCTTTACATTGTAGTGCTTTCTGATACTTTCTCAACGACGAAGATCATATTTGGAAACTCCGTGTTCTGTGAAATGATGTGAGTACACCCTTTTTCTGAGGATTTCAGATTAACAAAAATATTCCTCTTTAGTTATATAAAAATGAGTTTTGCCCATTTTATGTTTGACATCACCAGACTAGTTTGTACTCGCAGCAAGCTCTTTGCATTTGAGATTGTGGTGATCCTCCAGCAACGGCTTTGTTATTGACCGGTTTAAGAAAAAACTTTTAATTTATTGATTCATGGACTGTGCTGGTACAGAGAAGCTCCTTTTCATACGGATCAACTTTTCCCTCAGAAGACTTTAAGTAAGCGTCTAATAGAAGAGGTCTTTCTGAAACTTACTCTAAAAGTGTGATGCACCCATTTTCAGTTAAGGACTATTTCCACTGGAAAGCTGGGGCTGGATTAGCTTCACATTTGCTCTTGGCAGAATTTAGTAATTAAATAATTACCTTCAGAAGATGCCACCTCAGGATATTAGAGATTTACCTGCACTAATACTAAGTGCAGCACTCCCAACCCTTAAACAGCTAAGAAATACAAAATCACACTCACTCTTCCCATATTGAGCCCCTTTGCATTTCATTTATCATTCATTTTGAATTTACTGAAAGAGCAATTTGTGAAGTTAGTAATGCATATTTGCATTTTGTTAGGCAGAAGCACAAAAGTGAGAAACTGAGAGAGGACAAGAGAGAGTGAGGGCGTCTATCTGGTTGATGGCAAACATGTCGACATAAAATGAGCAAAAGCCATGATTGAATTCCCTGTACATCACCTGTTCTGTAATACTACTTGTTCCATCAGTCAAACATCATTTTGTTCTAAATATGAATTCAATCACTGTATGAAACAGACATTGCTATTTAGAAAATTTTATATCTATTAGTAGTTTTTCAAAGGACTAGTTCCTTAAATAGTACCGTGAGTAATTCTTACATCACCACTTCATTATTTTTGTTCTACAGTAGGGACATTCTGTTTTACTAGGTGCACAGTTCTCACATAGTACATAATGTTGGCAAGGCTGCAGAACAATGCAACGATCATGCTTTTGGCAAACTATACATTTCTTTGACTGAAGCTGATATATTACCTGTTGGGGAAGAAGAGAGCGAATATCAGCCGCAACTTAAGAAAATAACAGTTCATGCAGACTTTTCAAATGAGCATGCTTGATGACAAAACTCAGATTTGAATGAAAGTCTGTTAAACCTTTTTTTTTGTTTGTTTTAATTTAACCTATGCAGATGCTACGAATAAAATGCTGTGTGTGCGCTCGTCTTTCTTACCCCGTCTATAAGGTCTAGGTCATTACGCAGCTGACTCTGGATGGAATGAAGCTTTGACAGGGGGAGCTGATCCAACTCGCCGTAGCTACGCAGAAGAGGTGTTCCAGGGGTGCGACAAAGCACATCAAAGTCCCCTTGGAGCTCCTTCAGCTTGCGCTCTGTTTCCTCCCATTTCTGTTCTGCCAGCTGCCGCTCCGCCTCGGCTGTTTTTGCTTGTTCCTTCGCTTCATGGGCGTCTTTCTGGCACGCTTCACACGCCTGGAACAAAAAGTTTGATCTGTGCTTAGTGGGGGAGAAATTATTCTGATACACTTGGGTATAGATGGCAATGAGGTATTCATTGATGGCACTGACTTGTTTGACCTGATGCCAGGCCTCCTCCCATTGTTTGATCTTCCTCTTGGCCTCGTCCAGCTCTCTAAAAAGGCGGGCCAGATCAGTGCTGCTGGTTGTAGAGGTTAGGCTGCTGAAGACTGGAGATGGACTTGGAGAAAAGCTGCCGCTTACAAAATCCCAAATGCTGCTGGCTCCTCCATTCAAGCCTGTGAGTGATTGTCGAGAAGTGAATTTTTACCTTTGACTCCGTGTAGCATTTTAATTTCCAGCCTTTTGATAGTTGAAATGCTCAGCTATCAATGTGAACTTTCTAACAAAGTAATTAAAATCATTTGGGTATTAAAGAAAGGCATTTGGAGAATATTCCACCCATTACCAGCTTTTTGTGTCACTTAACAATGGATTTACAATTTGTATGTATTAATATATGCCACTGTTAATTAAATTATAGTAACTGAATTGGCTTTCAGGGATAAATAAAGTTTTTCTGTATGTGTGGGAGATAAACTAAAATGCTGACTGCAGTGGAAAATGCCTGCTGTCAAAGAATACAACAGCTGACATCGCAAGCTAAATGTTGCCAAGCAACTGCGTAGTTAACCTGCACTGCCTGTTATTTCTGTGCTTTGGTCCATTACATGTCTATGAAGCTGCTCGAGTCGTGTTCACCGGGGAGACGTGATTGGAGTCAGTGATGAAATACAGAAATCTATTATAAGACAGATTACACAGATTACTTTTGCACACATTTACCTCGCTATCTGACACTTTGGCCACATTTAGTATCAACATTCTATGTCAGAAAATAACAAACCATGATAACTTCCCATGAAACCAACAAAGAGAGCAGCTGAAAACATGAATGCACTAAAAAGTGCATACTAGGGAGCGGAGCAGTGGTGTAGCCAGTCTGGAGGACTCTGAAGGTATTTTTATTGACACATAAGAACCAGAGATCCAAATCTGAAGTTGCATGCTTTCTATTTCACTTGGATCAAGGCAACTGATGTTATCAGCTTACCCAAAGAGTTCTGGGAGGAGGAGGTGGGTGTTCCCAGGAGGCCATGCTCTTGCTTGGCTAACATATTTGAAGGTTGGTTTTGCTGCGATACCGCACCAGACAGGAGGGACTGCGAAAGGGACTGAGAGAGGGAGCTCAGAGGGGAGGTGGACAGCGATGATGAGGAATTAAAGGAGGATGATCTGGCCAGGGAGCCAGGAATGTTAACAGGAGCAGATCCACCCAGCACCCTTTGACCTGCAGGGACAAACGCTGCTGTTGCTTAGCAAGCACATACTGATGAGACTGTTCATGCTGAACCGTTCAGAGTACTTACTCGCCAACCCAACACTGTTGTCCTGCTCCTCTAGCTCCTTCTCAAGAGATGCAACATTAATGTCACTGAAGTTGATGTCCAAAGCAGATCCTGGAGGAGAGCGCAGCACAACTGACTGACATTTGAAAACTTACGAGTGCTAACAGCGAGCTCGGCCAGTTTCGCCATCGGTTAACTTACCTATGACAGACTCCACCGTGTTGCTCCCGGGATAGAAAGGAGTGGCTTTTGCATTCATTGTTGATAAGGTGGTGGGTGAAGAACTATCTGAGCCAATACTGGAGGCCAAGCTGGATGTTATACTAGAGGTAAAGCTTGATGCCAGAGGGTTCACCGCGGAGAATACAGTATTTTGTGCCTAAAAGCAGAGAACAGGAAGTGTGTCATTAAAAGCTTTTTTTTTTATTGTCATTGTGCACATACAACAAAACTACAGAAGTTAAGGTTTTTCTAACTAATTAAACACTCGACTGATCATACTGCATCACGCCATTGCCACCAAGACCCCCCATTCAAAGCACAAACCTGTTTTTCTTGGTCCATCAGTTTTTGATCCACCTGCCCCTTGTTCTTGATCTAAGTGATCAAATCAGAACAGCACATTTCAGTCACGTTAATCTAAAGTTTTCATCCATACACTTATTATCAATTAAAACATATTTTACAAGAAACAAGGAAACCCAAAAACTAATAAAAGAGCTGACTTTAACACAAACTCTTCGCCCTTAAACATTATTTACTTTCCCAGAAATAAGTAACTGTGAGCTGAGGAAAGGACCGGAGTTGAATCGTACCTATTTTGTGTTCCCTGTTATTGTGACGCTTTTGTGTGAAAACTGTGCTGAATTACATCTACTTCAGAGTCAGAGTTGTGCAAACTGATCACATGCCTTGACGTTTGAAGCTCTAATATTCAATATGTTCCCTTTGATTACAAGTGAATAAAAACCATAACATTTAATGTGAGTAGGTGGCATCTTCTAAAAATATAATATTAATCTAAATTGATTTCTACATCCACGAGGCAATGCCTATGGAATCAACTGTAATCAGGTCAATTCTTTCACCACCACTGTCATCAACCGTTTCGATTAAAATTAAAGTGTAATAATGCAACAAAATACAAAATCTGAACTAAAACTATGCAATGCGATACATGGAAAAATGGCTCAAAGTGATGCAATTAAAAATGAGAAAATGTAAATGAATGAGGGGGAAAAAAAACCCAACAACACCACAGTGACTTGTTAATGACAATGATACAATAGTGAAGCGTCAGTGCCCTACAGTTGGAAGTGAGTTGTATTCTTCCTAAAGCTGAAGAGAGCAGTCTGTGTACCTGATCCTCACGTTCAAAGCCCGGAGCTTTAGGATAGTTAGACGTCAGAGATGAGACACTGGATGTGGTGGACTCTGAACATAAACTACTATTAGTTAAGGATTTGGGCCTGCTGATGGATCCCACTGGGGATAACAAAGTGTCGCTTCCTGAGCTTGGCGTTACAGTTGAGCTATTAGAACATGAAACCTGAGAAAGAGAAGCGCACATAATCTTAATAAAATGATATCAAAACATTAAATAAATGAAAGCATTGTTCTGGCCTATGGAGGTGATGAGACTGACATGAGTCTAAAAAAATTTTTTTTAGACTGAAAAGGTAGCAGTAAATGATTCACAGTTTTTTACTGATAACATTGAAATAAAGCTTTGGATGAGAAATTGTCTCTTTCCTTCTGAAAACAGTTATGTGGTCATGAAATGTAAATGGCAAAAGAAAATGCTCACAATATCCATAAAAATATATATCAATGTATGAAAAATATGCCAACAGAAAAATGATGATAAACACCAAGTGAAGGCTGGTTCGTCTGACATTGATATTTGTAAATGCAGCTATTTTCCTGAAATTGGATCAAATGTGTGAAGCACCCTCATCAAATTGACTGCTAAACCTGCTGCTGAAGGACTGCTGGAACAACAATGAAAACATACACTTCCAACTTGTCCGTTGCTACTGGTTGCGCTGGTGGTGGAGTTTCCTCCACTGTTCCACTCGCTGACTGGACACTCTGAATACTGTTGGGAGCCCAGCTGGGACTGTGAGCTCGACTGTATCGCTGTTAGCAATGAACTCATGGTCTCCTCTGTGGAGGGAATTCCTAGGAGAGTTTTTAAAAGGATGGACATCAAAAATGCGCTTAGATTCGAAGAAATCAAATCACCAGCTGCCAACATGGAATCGCATCAATGTTTCTCATAAACTGCCGGGAAATCAGCGAGAAGAAAATCATTTTGTAGCTTAAGACTCTATCAAGCAATTCAGAAACCATTTTCAACAGTTGGTTGGATGATATACAGCAGTTTGTGTTGACAAACTTTTACTCACTTTCTACATGAGCAAATGCACAAAATGGCCCCCTGGGGCAGTATCCAGTCTGTCGCATGTCATTGCATTTCGTAGATTTGTAGATCTTGGAGACAGAAAAAATTAAATTAACTGATATGAAATGAAGATATCTGCTCTTATAAAAACTCACTACATCAAATTAGAAAATTCTCCCTTACCTCCGGGTGAAACTGTTGCTCAGTGCGAGAGTGACAATATTGGCAACTGTCTCCACTGTCACACTTTGAGGGCTCGCCCCATTCATCCCCATGCTTCACATTTGGGCAAGGAGTGGACCTGCAGCAGTACACACAGGATGAAAACTGTTAATATGCTGCAGAAACACGACTGAACACTTTCTGTTTCTGTAACTGTAACATCTTACCTGTATTTGAATTTTCGTGGATTTCGTCTTCGATCTCTACTGTTGTGGTAGTGAGGGCAAGCGTAGCCCTGTCTGCATAGTCTTGGGGGCTTAGTACACTGATCCGTTTTATAATTGGCTAAAACGAAATTGGTATCTGCAAAAAACAAAAAAGCAGAGTGTAGAAAGAATGAACACCATTTTTTTCCATTGATGATGTGGAAAAATAAGAGTCTGCTGCCACTCCTCTACTTAAGATCGATTTGTGGTTTGATTGTGACTGATTTAATAAGCAGCTTCTCACCTTGCCACCGCGGATCTTCTGTCAGAGTTTTCTCAATCATTGCTTGGCTGGCTAATACACCAGGCTGCAAATCAGGAATACCTTCTCCTGATCCCAGCTGTCCATTTTGAAGGGCCTCTTGAGCTTGGATCTCTCTATGTAAAAAAAAAAAACAAAACAAAACATTATTAATTAATTAAATTTTTTCCCTTGTTCCTTAAAAGCACAGAGGAAAGGTTGTTTCTTTCCCCCTTTAAACCTTCTTAACAGAAACAACAAGTATAGTTTCTGGAGATTGGTGTCTCTTGCCTCTCTAACTTTAACAAACTCAGGCAAATTTTATAGTTGAAATGGAACTTTTCATCAATTATTTGTTGAATCTAAACTAACAAATACAAAGTGCAGGTTCATAATGACAAACATGACATGCTGTGACTCATACTATACATAATGAAATTTTATCCAAATACAAAGAAAGATTTTGCTGAGGTCATATGTTTTTCTTGGTATTATTTGCTATAAGGTAACCTTGGCCAGGGGAAGTCAAACATGGATATTTATGTACATATTTTTCAAAATGGATGGAGCCAAGCCTTAAAATCAGGGGAGCAAACCAAACTGTGAGTTTAGCAATCCATCAAATCCTCATAATGCAGGTTTCTGTTTACTTTATGTCAAAACGAGCTGATTGGTTGGCTCCATTGTGATGCTTGAGAGTGAAAAGTTTGGCAGAGAAAAGAGAGGCAGCTATTTGTTTTGAATGTCACCTGATATCATAGACTGGAGGTCGAAGATCATGTGGCCCATGAGCAAATGCACAGTGGAGACCATTCTTCACACAATGTCCTCGAGCATCCGTCTCATGGATACAAGTGCCTGTCTTGTAATAGCGTAGATGGTACTTGCGCTCTGTGTCACCAGTGGTGCGGTGTAAATAAGGACAGCTGTGGAAACAAGGAGAGAGCATTTATTTTAAATGACATATAGCTAAATAATATAATTTGACATTCAATTAAAATGATGAGCTTGCCTCAGATTAAAATATCTGCAGACGCAATCAGGGAGTTTCAAGTTCAAAATGTGAATATTTACTTCAGTTTTTAATTAACATCATTCTTACTTGCACACATTCTTCAAACTTGGTTTCAATAATAGTCTACTGCAAATGCAGAGCTGACACACCAGCAATGCCTCAAGAAATGTATGCCCAATAAGCCTTTTGAATTAAGCAAATTTTCCTTTCTTGAGAGGCAACAGTTGCTATAGCAACACATAAGGTCATACAGAAATAGCTTCCATTAGCAGCAGAGGCATTGTAAGGACTGCAGCTGTTCATTTTCCATCAGTTCAATAATTTTTATTTCTATCTGGAGCTCCATTAAATGCTTTATCATTTTTAATTCCACATCACATCAAGAGTTTTGCTGTCTTAGTACACTGCGTGATGCAGATTAAAGGAGAATGCCGTCACCAGCACTTTGGAGAACTCACATATCTAGTTTCAATGCCACCAGACAGTTAATCAATACTTATGAAAATGGCTGACTGTCCGAAAGCCACAAGCCTCCCACGAAAACACAAACAAAAGTATCTGATATAGAGAACCGAAATTTTTTTGGAAATATGAGGCGAAGGATGCAAACACGTCAAATCACATGTTGCCGTTAGCAGAAAATGTCAGTAGCATTGTTTAGCAGAGCAGATCCAACCATGAACTACCTGATGCTGGCTTCAAGAAAAATGGGTGCCACCTGAGTGACACGTCTAGTCACAAATGTTGCAAACGCTACTGTGCAGAATGCAACATGCTGCCATTAATCACACTTAAAACAGGGACACATATCAACTTTTCCTGTGCAGATAAGTGAATTCTAAATCCTCATTTGTGCAAAAAAAAAAAAAAAAAAGCACATAACTCTAAAGCTTATTTTGACAGTACTCAGACTCTTTGACTGAGAAAACGATTGGTCGGTGGTTAAGTTTGAATAAACATTGCCATCAAAGTATTGGCTCTGATAACCTATTGAGTTAGTGTGCACATATTAAGTTGGTATCATTTGTTGGTAGACACACAATAAACTAGCTATTTTAACAATCTGATCAAAATAGTTATTTAAACAAATATGCCTCGTTTGGGCTCACATTTATTGGAATATTGAGTGTGAAAAAAAAAATATATTATTTGTTTGGACCAAGAAACTGTCAAACCGTTAGATTGGGCTGCTGGAAATTAAAACTGGCATTTTTAGTATTTCACTAGGCAATTAGAAAGAAATCAATATGCAGATTTGTCAACATTAACGTTCATTTTCAGCTGCAGCCACACACACCACGTTAAACAAACTTTTCCTCGTTTATTCATTTAAATGCACAAAGAAAATAAAACATTTGCACCGCACAGTACACGCCCCTGGTGTGTACACAACAAGACAATGATAAGGTGTTTCAGCTACTTCATAGAGGTTTCACTTTATGAAGCTGCTAAGTCCAACGCAAACACGCACACACCGGAGGTAAACCCACACAATTCCTCCAAAATCAGACCAAAGAGGTGGCCAAAGCTATTGCACTTGCAGACAGAGGAAGACATAAACACTCCGATTGAGATGCAATCAAGAGTTTGCCAGATTTGTCTGCAGGGCATCAGTCCACGGCGGTGGATGACAGAAACAGGGACTCACTCGTCTCCATCGGGGCAGATTCCTGTTGTCTCGTCGTATTTGGTGCAGTAGACGTCCGGGCTGTAGTTGAAAGTCCCGTCTCTCCTCCGGATGGGTCTCCTTCTCCGCTGGTTGAGAAAATGCCAGTGAAAGCACGTAAAGGGTCTGTGCTGCGTACACTTGTGCTGGAGGAACAAGGGGCACTGCTCTGTCCTGAACTCCTTCAAGTACCTGAGAGAGAGAGAGAGAGAAAGCACAATACCTGGTTAAAATCCGGCTTTTAGCGTGACTGCAAAGAGCCAAATGAAAGCAAGCAAACTTCAACGCCGCGTTATTTCGCTTCTCTGTATTTTAATTTATTTTTTATTTTTTGGGTCACCGACGTTAACTCGCTATTCAGAGAGAAAACTACGCGCGTTTTCTGACGTAGCGCCGCTCGAACGTCCGCGAGCGTACGCCTATAAATGTGCGTAGCGAGAAGGGGGAACTCAAAATAAGGCCGAGCTATTTACAAGCAGGCTGGTTAGCGAGTTCCTGGCTAACCGTTTAGCCGAACCGAGCTCACGGCTTTAACGTCGGAGGGGGCCCGACCCCGGACAGCTCACCAAGTCCCGTCAAACTGTCCTAAGCGGCTCCGGCCGCCGATCGATCGATCGATCGGTCGGTCGGTTAGCCGATTTGAGACGTCCGTTTTCCGGGCCACGTTAACGAGGCGCTGGTGTCGGTTAGCGTGCGGTCGCCGTCTCGCTCGGTAACGTCAGGCAGCCACAAAGCCAGGAAAAGCACCATGTTTCTAACGGAGTTGAGGAATGCGAGAAAATGCAAAACCACCTCCCCCCACCCCCCCCCCACCCTCAAAAAAACAAAACACAAAAACGCGCACGGATGCGACGTGCAAGTGAGACTTTAGGGCGACGGGGAGATGATTTTTATTAAATTTTTTTTTCCCCCCTTCGTCGTTCCTCCGCAGCGGGTTTACTCACGTATAGTGGGTCGGTTTCTCGGTTTGAGGAGACGCATTGGCCGCCGTTTTCGAAACCGACGGCATTTTCAGTCAAAACAATGAACTGCGCATGCGCTCGGATCTGTTGCTCGAGCTGCGTGCACGTTCTCCCCACCACCACCACCCCCCGTGCGCGCGCGCGCGCGCTCTCTCCCGCTGAGCCCAGCAGGGGGCGCTGCTGAGCTGAAGCCTCTCTTTTTTTTTTTTTATTTCAGGAAAATAAACATTTGATAACAATTCATAGATATTTCACTTTCCAAATATATAAACTGCATAAAATATATATTTTTATTCAAACATGCAATTTTTACAGCTGAAGTTAGAATTTCTTAAGTTTTTTTTTTATGAATTTCTTTCTGTTTTGTGTTGATAATAATTCAATGAATAATATTCAAGTGGGGTTTTGGTGTAAACCGGTCACATTTTACATGAATCTGTCAAATTCTTCTTATTTTTGAAATTAAATTTGAACTTTTGGACATTGATAATATTTGCTAATGTTACATTGGAGGTCCAAGTTTGTTTGTTTTTTTTTTTATCTTCGGCTAAAACATTGCCTGGTCACTACTGAAGCCAACTAAACGCCAGTCCCCTTTTTCTTTCCGTCTTAATGTAGAATACTAATCTGCATTATTTTCCTGTAAGGGATTTTAATTTACAAATGTAATTATACGTTGAATTCATTATTCAGCTGCTGAGGTCAACCGAATGTACTGACTTGTAATTATGCATAAGTCCCTGTCTATCCAGTTGTAATTACTTTGATGTGCTCCACCCCCAATATCCAGTGCACCTTTCTTACATAAGAAAACCTTTCAGGGTGAATTCACTTTCTGTGCATTAGAGCATCTTAAGTTCTCATAAATTCACAAACTTGCATGTTATTTTTAGCAGACTTGGACATCCTTGACTGTCTGACTCTGCTGAAAAATTATTTTGAACTACTGTTTTGCACCTGTTAACTCTTTTTGTACTTGAGCATGGCTGCAGGGATAATGTAGAAAATATGCCCCAGGATTCGTTCCTAGATTACATTACCATCATATTCTTTAGGAATAACACATCACACAGAAAACATATAACTATATCTATATCGATATGTTGTTAGTGCAGACATAGATGTTATCTAATGCAGCATTAGCTAAAGGAAATATTGTGGATGTAAGCAAGGGAAAAAGTCACACCCTCTCTTCTTTCTGTGACGTCAGCCCCCACAAACCTTTAACCTTACTCAGTACTCTCAGCTGTACACACAGTCCACTGTCAAGCTCTTCTCACAGCATCTCCTCTCATGTGTGTTTGTATGTGTGTGTCTGTGTGATGTAAAGATGATCCTGAGCTCGGCTCTGGTGTCCTGGTGCTGTGTGTTTCAGTGAATATGACAGCTCTCGTTGGGCTGTTACTCATCTTTCTTTTTGTCTGTGTGCTCTGCATTGCTTCTGTCAGAAACTCATTCTGTTGGCAGGTGATTTTAGACTTCAATATCAAATCACGGCTCTAATCTGTGTAGAAACCTGTCAAGGCTGACAGAAGGTAAAACTATAACAAGCACATCATGCCAGGTGCTATTCTGCATGGGAAAGAGACTTCAAACTGATTCTTATGGGGCTTAAAATTGTGTAATGGAAGAAAAAAAAAAAATCCGTAGTAACGTGTACCACAACAAGTTTAGCATTTTTGCAGACCTCTCATAAACAATCACTCGCACAATCCTCAGCTCTGCTTTCCCAGGCTGCCTGGACTGTTACAGCTGGAATAACAGTTTGTGGTTTGGACTCCTGTTTTTCCAAGTCACGCCATTATCTCCGGCGGCCTCATGCACAAACAGTGCAGGCACACCACAGGCTGGCAATACACAGATTTTACACAGTGGTGAACGGTCTTCACTGTAGGCGGGACACATCTCTCCTCCTGTATTTTAACCCACACTAAACAAAACATCACTCCCGTTACACAGAACATGTGATACATGACACTGTGCTCAATTTAGTTTTGCAGAAATATGACGTCAATATTCTTTGACCCAATTTATATTTCAAACACTGTTGTTGACATTACTGTAATTCAGAAATTCGAACTGTGATATGACAGAAATAGCGTTTATAATGTTTGTGCTGATGGATCAACAAAGTGGCTGTAAAAGTTTATGACAGGTTGCATTTAACATCTACTATCTGAGCATCTAATGGGATATAATAAAAAAGAATCCTTATTCCACCCCTGTGTAACCAGGTAATCTGCATTGCATTAATCCGTGATCGTCTGAGTGTGGTGAGACTTTACAGGACCGGCTTTGATAAATCTGATGTCAAATATTTGATTTTAGTTATTTGTGTTAGTTGAACCAGAAAAAAACAAGCCACAAATGTGCACATAAAGTATGTTTGAGCTGGAAAACAGTTTGTCTCAGGTGCATTTCTTGCATCCTATTGCTTTCAATGAGTGTAATATATGTTAAGACTGGTAAGAACAAGCGATTGAAGCAGGTTCACAGCATCATCATTGAATGATGTGTTTACCCAGTCTCATCCCCTCCTGGCAAAACAACACCTGCCTGTTTGTGCTTCCATCTTGCTAACAGGGACTGACAGGGATGTAATAGCTCAGCCATCTTTGAGCATGAGCACTCGCCAATTCCCGCATTAACACAGAACGTTCAGTACGACAAGAAAGAAATAAAGGGTGTAGCTACATTACCCTTTATTTATTCCATGTAATACTTAGACACAAACAGACGAAACTAATTTCAATGCTGTCAGAATTCATTATCATTATATACCTAGAAAATGCGGACTCTTTTTTTCTGTATTTCTGAAAAATAAAACACACCTGTGAACATTTGTTTGCGTTGTGTGATAAATCTTACGTTTACATGATGCCTTTTTTCCAACAAAGGAGAAAAAGTTCAATGGAAATGCAAAAAGAAGCTGATAACGTGTTGTAGAGAGGGGGAACAGAAAAACAAGTGACTGCCATGTACAGAGTGTCCTATTTTGTTCCTTGACTGTGATGTCCTGAATTGCTGTTACATTGTGTTAAGATGTGCCACTGCTTTGTCACATGACATTTCATTCATTTTCTCACGTGTTGTCACAACGTTGCCGATGTGGATTGTCGGCATGTTTGAGTGTCTTGATAAAGACGTTTAGTTTTTGTGCAACTACATGCAGCTTTTTATCTTGAACGACTCTTCTCTTCTAGCCAAGTCAGATACATGTGACACAGTATTCTTCTCCATATGTTGTTTTGGCTTTGCTGGAAGATTTATATCAGAGGTCACACAATGTGAAAAGTCTTGTTGTCTGTCTTACACACTTAACGCCGTTCTCCTCTGAGATTCATCGGTCCATTCAGGCTGCTGAGCCACACGTTTGCTGTTGCCTGCATTGACATTCAGCAAAAACTTTTGAAGGAATTACACACTAAATCCGTTTAAATGAAAACAGTCCAACATGCAGATTACCATGAAAAAAACTTTAAGAACTGTATGTGCATTGATATCTATTTAAAAAGATACACACATCAAGTCATTTTCATCCTGTGAGTGCACATTGTTGGTGCTTTTGTTTTTTTGTCTTTTTGGATTTTTTTGTTCAGAAAGTGAGCAGGTTAACTGAAACACTGGTACAACTATAAGGGAAGGCTAAACAACAGAGAGAAAGATGAGGTAATATTTCACGCTTGGTGATATATCACTTTGATATAAAGATTTTTTTTTTTTTTTGCATATTTTGTGGACTTGTTTTTGGCTTTTTTGGTTTTTTTAACAACTCTCCCTCTTCTCAGCGGTCACACTTCTGACACTTCGCTCCTGACAGGCAGGCGCAAATCGAGGCCATGGCGGCAGAAGCGGTTCACCACTGACCAACTGGCTTTCTGCTTAATGAAGACACGCAGCTTGTCCCTGAAGGTCTCCCCGAGAAAGCTGTAGATAATGGGGTTGAGGCAGCTGTTGGAGAAGGCCGCCAGGTTAACGATGTGGCCCGTGAGCGGGTAGTCGTGCCACAGGGTGGTAGCAGTCCTCTGCGACGGGTCAGCTGTGCCCTGCAACAGCTGGATGCTGATGAAGACGTTCTCAGGGAGCCAGCAGATGAAGAACACCAGCACCACCACCACAATCATGCGCAAAGCTTTCTGCCGCCGTGGCCACAGTCCACGGTGCTTCTGGGCCCTCATGAGGATACGCCCAATCAGAGAGTAGCACAGACCGATGATGGAGAAGGGCACCAAAAAGCCAATGGTGACCTCCAGCCACTGGATCTCAAAAACGTTGGCAAAGCAGAAGTGCACCTCACCCCTGTGCTGCGTCTGCACAATGGTGAAGGGGAGGAGGGTGGCCAAGATGGACGCCATCCAGATGAGGCCACAGCTCAGCTTGGCATGCTGCATAGTCCTCAGCGAGCTGCTGCTCATGGAGCTAGCCAACGCTACGTATCGGTCGAAGCTCATCCACGTGAGGAAGAAGATGCTGCTGTACATGTTGACCTGCAGAAAGAGGGACATGAAGGTGCAGAGGACGGCATAGTCGTAATACTTCTCGTTCAAATTGAAGACCTCGATGAGGGAGTCCGCAACCAGGATGAGGTCGGCAACCGCCAGGTTAACAAAGTAAAGGTCGGGGATGGTCATCTTCTCTCTGTGGTTCAGGTTCACCACCAGGATTAAGATGTTACCGATAAATCCAATAGGAAAGAGGAGGATGGTGTACAGGCAGGAGAGGAAGAGGCCAATTATATAAGACTGGTATTTGTCTAAGTTTTCTATCAAATCCGTGGTGTTGTATTCATGTGAAGAGTTCAGTTGTTCTGTCCTGTTCACATATATCCAGACCAAAGAGGTTGTCTGCACTTCCATACTGACTGTGGTTGGACTGTCAGAAGCCACATGTAAGTCACCTGTAGCTGCTACATCATTAGACCATGTTAGTTCCCAGTTATGTGTCTTTAAAGGGTGAATCATTTATGCCTTGACTTGACATGCTGACAGAGGTCAGGGGTGCGGAGCGAAAACATTTAGGGTTTATTTGACCCCATGCTGACATCAAAGTTCATCTACCAAAAGATCCCACAGAGAAACAAGAAGCAACTCCATATTTTTAAAATCAACTTTGACCTCTGCAAGTTGACAGCTCACATTGTTCACGCCGTAGAAGCTGCTGGGGTGAGATTAAGAGGCTTTCTTTCTCCTCCTTTGAGTCATCTGATTGTTTGAGTGATGCTTTGTCTCGCCAAATCCTTGTGCATCTTTATTCAACGAGCCTCGACCAGAGACCCTATTGCTGTGACACCTGAGCTGTGCAGAGGAGAGAAGAAGAGGAGGAAGAAAAACAAAAAAGCAACCCAACAGAACAGAGAGGAGAATTAGAATTAGGCGTAGAGATGTGTGTGTGAAAAACAGCGATATGGTTCATATTCGACTTATTGCCAACATGACAAGATCAAACATAAAAACAATGAGTCTGTCAATAGAATTATTTTAAAGGGATCTAAATGGATGTCAGACAGCTACATAAGCACATTAACATTCAAGCTTCAGACTTAAACAGATGCATTGAAATCGTCATTAGAAATCCTCAGCCCGTCAGAGCTCACTTGAACTGGTTCTCTCAGATCTGCTGATTATTAATTGGCAAGATGAAAAAAAATATTTGCCATTCAAATTTATCAAACCTCTCACAAAATATGCCTCAATGTATGTAACCAGCAAACAAATAATAAATAAATAAATAAATTGGTAACTGTCCCCTTCATCAGTTGACCATTACGAGCCCCAAAAGATCCCATCCCAGACTTTCCCTTGAGAGAAAAAGACAGAGTTGTGTTTGGCAAGCATGACCTTTAGCAAACATCCACAGCCTTGGGGTTTTATTTCCACCAGAGGAAACCGTCTGCAATATTAATGCATTCTTATTAACCGTCATCTTCACAGCAGTAGTTCTGTACATGCCCAACTTACAGGCACAGAACCGAAAGAAAGGATAAACTAAAATGTAGGCAGTGAAAATATAAAGAGGAGAAAATCTGCCGTCGTTTCTTTCAGGGATACTCGTCCATCAGCAAATGGATAAATAAGAAAGAGCATTTTTCATTGTCAGATAAAATTCCAGAAGTATGAAAAACAGTAAAAATATGATTATTTTCAGTAAAATATTCATGCTGTGCACTTTTTGTTATTTATACTTTTATGTCGGTTGAGCTACACATTCAGGAATACCATGGAACAGACTGTAGCACTTTTTGAAGCAGTTCCTGTCGGTGTTTATCTTTTTTTTTTTCTTTTTTTTTTTAGTTCAAACTCAGTAAGGCAGTTTAATGAAAAATAAAGGAAAGTACTATGAGCCAGTCCAGACGTGTACTGGATCAGGATGGAGAGCTAGTTGATTACATAATATACAACTCATTGTGCAGCAGGATCATCACACACGAGGGAATGCTCCATCTACACTGAAAATGAACAGACCCCTTATTAACTGTGATTGAATAAATACGCAGAACACACTTGACCATAATTTCACTGGAAGCTCCTCTTTCCTGTTTTAAGAAACAATTTAAAGCTGACGTAAAAAAAAAAAAAAAAACAACATAGAGCAGGAAACCGAAAACAGCACTTACTTTTTAAAATGAAGGATTTGTTACTCCTCCATGCCTGTCCGGTCGGAGAAGTCGGAGAGCCAGAGGTTTGGAAATCCCATGTTCGGGCTTCTCTTCTGCACCACCTGCTGTTTGGCCCAACCCTGTCTGTAGGGGAGAGGAGGGCGGGAGGCACATGGAGGCAAGAGATGAGCTCTCAGCCACGGTCTGTCAGCGTGCTTCATCAGATTCCCTGTTCGCTGCGTCCTTCCTTTTTCTTTTTGCAGTTCGTTTCTGACTCCAGGTGCTCACCAGGCCAACCTTTCCCCGCTCAGTGCTGATTTTAACACAGAAATCGAACACAGAGTGTACAAAGTTGTGTTGTTGTGGAAACAAGTTTTTTTTTTTTTTTTTTTTTTTTTTGAGTATTTGCTCACCTGGGTCATCCAGTTCTCAGTCTTAAGGGCCTGGTGAACCTACAGGAACGTTTTTTTTTTTTTTTTTGCTTTTCCATCAATATATTTACTGCTGGTTACTGATTCCTGCATACAACATTAGACGTGGCCCATCGCTCATTTGTAATGTTCATTCTCAATATTACAATTACCTTCAGATAAGGCCAAGGAAACTGTGAGCCTTCACTCTCAATAAGAGGGAAACAGAACAGGCCCTTTGCTCCTCGGCAACGAGTAACATGTAGCATCATTTCTTACCTCTGTGTCCAAACTGTGATTCTGGAGACCTAAATGATGCGGTGTGTTCGCTCATGTTGTGTTACTTTGGATGGATTAACTGCATTTATGATGTAGTCTGTTCGATTAATGTACTAAGAATATGTGACGTGCAACCTTGGCTAACACTGACTTTATCGACTCCTCTGTAGCAGCTGAAAGGAATTCATTAATCCTCATAAAAGCGGGTGTATGTTCCATCACAATACGAATTTTCAGCTTGCCTCCGAAAAGGCAGAAAATGACTGTGGCTGGGAAGGTCAAGCCCCCCATGGACAGCCACAGGGGAGAGAGGAGTCAAGGCCAAGGCTGGATCACAGCCTGGAGGCATGAGGCCGCAGCTACTTTGGCAGCGCTGCTGTGCATCAGCCTGATGGCTTCAGATGTGATGTGATCAGCAAGAGAGAGCCAGAGAGCTGGTCTGGAAGGCAGCACGGTCCATGTCCATACCCTGTTTTTTGTGTTTAAGAAATCGGGACATTACATATTAATGCACATTCACATATAATTATGCACATCCTTCAGCAGGTTGCTGGAACAGGGCAGAAACAAGCCTTGACCAAAAAAAAACCCAACATAAAACACAAACATTACAGTGTGACAAGATTTTGCAGAGCCAGACCAAAGTGATTGTCATGAGTTATGTGCACTAAAGCTGGATGCTGGAGAAATAGATTACAGTGCATGAGGAGATAAAGTACGCAGTGCTATTATTGCATGCCATTAAATTATTAAGTAATTGCGCTAACCTGCATGCCAGGTGCTGGTGACTCGGCTCCATCCAGTCCTGCTCGGCCTGACAGGTCAGGAAGGAAATACACACTTCTGCTGTGTGTAGCTGAGTGTAGCCAGATTAACAAGGACCACGTTGGGATTTCTTGTTCTGAAAACCAGAACGAGTAACCTGTTGTTGTTGGAGTGTTTCAGAAACATTAAGCACTGCGGCCTGCGCGCTGAAACCAAAATAGTTTGGGTTATAGTCATACTAGTTAGAAACATTATTATTTAAGCATAAAAAAATCACAAGTAGCTCCAGTCCAGCATCTCCTGTTGATTTGTGTGCAGATAGTAACAGGGTGGAAAAGCTGATTTTGGCAGAGAGGAAACTGCAGCATGAGAAGCCGCGGCGGTCTGAAGGAGCAGACAGGGTCGGTGCGGCAGCTGGCAGCGCCGCCGTTACAAACAAGAGATTTGTGTCGGAAAGTCAACTCAGCAGCTGAGATGAAGAGAGAGAGAAGAAGAAAGTCTGAGAGGTCGTGCAGCGGGCGATTTTTCTCCCAGCTACCTGAAAGCTCAGTTCTTCAGTTCGCATGAGTTGACAGAGATGAGGGGAAAGTTGGGATTCAGAGACAGACCCAGTGGGAGAGCTTAAGACTGAGGAGAGTGTGTATATTTCCATGAAAGACAAATTACTCAAATGCAGCGCTCAGGCAGAGCAGGGAAAACTGGTAAAATTACATTTGTTCAAGATCGGTTAAAACTGATGTTGAACTCCGGAGATCTTACAGTCACATACACCGTACATGACAGCGCTGCTTTGAGTCGTGAGCTGATTCTGTGGATATCACAGCTCTCCCTGTGCACACAAAAGGCTACAAAGAGACACAATGACTGACTGATTCGAGGATTTCTCCAGATGACAAAACATGTCCAAGTGACCGATTAAGTCGGGTTGCACAAGGTAAAGTAAACAATGAGCCTCGTCTGGACAGTGTACCTAACAGTGACACACAGAGAAAGCTCTGCAGGTGCTAACAGTGGCTGAAATCATGAACGATGGGAAAGGCTGAGATAAAACACTTGAGGAAATTGCGTTGTGTTGCTGCTTGTTCTGTTTTGTGTCTTTTTCTTTCGCTTTTATGGCCAAAAAAGAGAAGTCGTACCTTGACTGGCCTTGGTTTTGTGTTTTCTGTGATTTGAAATTACACAAAAGACTCAAGCCACTTCCTCCGTGAGACCTTTCCCAACGACACTGACTTTCTCAGGGTTGTGAGAGATTATGCACTCCCAGACGGAGTCCACTGGGTGGCCCACTGGTATCAACATTGAATAAGGTTGCAAGTGAGGCTCCGACTCAATTGGGGAAATAATTGATGTGACGTGATGAAGACAGGTTATAAAATTAAAAAATACGACTAAGTGTCTCAGTTTTACCTTCTAAAACTTCCAAAGAGGCTGAAGCTTAAATAATTGAATTATACGGTGAATGACAAGGAGAATCCAACATTAGCATTGGTCTCGGTTTGTTACTATAATAGCTATGGAGTCCTTCCGTTACTGTACAAACATATCATTATAATAACTTTATCCCCCCATGTTCCCCAGGTTACCCATGAAAAGAGGAGCAGCAGCACTTCCCCACCAGTGAAATCTAACAAACAGGACAATATTACCATTGCTATTAATGGGAAGTTGCGGGGTTTAACTGCTTGTGGCTGGCAGAGAGAAAGTGGGAGGTCTAATGGGAGGGAGGGTACGACACCATCATCTGCCTCCACTTACCAGTCTGATGTGCTTCTGGCTCCATCCAACATCTCCCACAGCCACAGCCACAACCACAACCTCTGGATGGAACATCCTGCGCAGTCCAGCTCCTCTGCGCTGCTTCCAGGGCCATGTTTGATATTTAGCTGATGCCTAGATTTTATTGGGAGTGATTTATTTTATTTTCTTTGTCTTAATTTCTCTGCTCGCCTTCCTGAAGAGGAAATTTGTAAGAAAAAAGAGAAGAAGCAAAACTTAGATTTAGCAGAGAAGGAAGGGTGGATTGTTTTTAAAACATTTTGCCCTCAGGGCCGCTCGTGTCCCCAGAGCTGAATCGATGCGGTGGGTCAAAGATAAAGTCCGTGGTGGTAGGAGCTCTTGAACATATCAAGGAGTACGTTCCAGATTCAGTCAACAACAATCAGCTCTAATGTTTTGAGCCTGTGTCCTTGCTCTTTTTTATTACTTTCCCATTTCATCATCTGTGCATCAAGTCGATGTGTACTTTTCAAAATGCCCAACTTCTGCTCTCAGATTTCTTTTGTATGATCAGGCTAAAGGATTGAATCGACTGCTTCCTTCTCTCTGACACACTTGATCACATTGTGAGTTTGATTTCTTAAACTAACTGTAACCTGTCTCATCTTGTTCCCCTCTTTGCATTCCAACTTGACCCACATTAATGAAAAAACGATGGTGGTCCGCCGGGCTGTGTGTGAAATCTGGTTGAACTCCAGATAAAGCATTTCAAACCACAAGCCAAATGTTCTGCCTACATAGGTGGTCCGCTGTTCGACACTCCGTGTGCCACTGAAATTGTCCGTCATACTTTTGGTCTGGCTGAACCTCTGAAGTAGAAAAACAACATTAAGACTAATGTAGCACATTAAAAACTGTGCTATGTCAGTGTTAACCTGTTCGCCAACAGCTGCTTGTTCAGTTAAAAGCTTTTCCTGGTTGACTTTGACTTCAAGTAACCTCAGGAAAACAATAGCAAACATCTCATCTGAGACGCAGATCAGTTTTAGACTTTTAGCTCAGGCGTCAATTTGTTAGACTGAAATGATCTCAACAGATAATATCAATTTAGTCATATAATTGAGAGCAAATAGGCTTGTCAGGCATGGTGGGTATGGTGATCATTGATTTTACAATTTTCTGTTTTGTTTGGGTGAAGTGAATCAGACACAAATCCATTAGTTCGATTTTGATTTCCAGATGCTTAAGGAAAATCTGAGTTGACTGAAGGTCAAAGCATGTGTTGACGCGTTCAGCACGCTGCTGAATGCTGCACTGTGATCATCAGCTGCTCACTAACTGCTTGGCGCTAGATGTGGTGTCTCAGAGCTTTTTACTGTTGCCTACGGCCGTGGATGAAAGCATGGCGATGCGAGTGCCGGGACTGAATCAGAACAGGGTTGAGTTCTGCGTCAAAAAGGGAGGAGCCGTTGATTCAAGAGGCCGTTTTCGCATCGTCTGCGACAGCGCAACTTTAAAACACAGCCACAGCTCCTCCGCTGCTGCCCCAGCCATTACAATACTACGCACTTAATGCTCCCACAACTTAGCTGCACTTGTGTCAAGTAGGTCAAGTTAGTGTTGCAGCTTTCCTTCCTGAGGGCCTCTCCTCCGTCCAGCGACTCGACTTGTACGTCATCGTACGCCTGTTTCAATGGAAAAAAGAAATAAGAAAGCGGTCGGCAGCTCGATATGGTTGGTCACTTTTTTGTGACAAACGGGTCAATGGGCAGATTAATGGAGGCCTTTTTTTTTTTCAGCGAATTGATCCTCAAACATTTATTGTTATTAACTGCACTAACGTCGCCGTGTATGATCCGACAGACGGGTTGCGTTCTTTATGCTGTTTGTCGAAGCCCCCTGAAACTCTAGTCCTCAGAGGGGGAAACGGCAACCATGGCAACCAAGTTCAATTCACTCCATTATCATATCAATTCCAGATGTAGTACATATAATTCAAGGCCTTCCCCCCTTCCTCCTGCTGGACCTCTTCTGTTTGCCTGTGTTTTGGCTCCTACGCTGTTGTTTAAAGTTACACTATTGTGCAATTTGTTGGCGTTGCTGCATAGTCTCTCTTTAAGATAAACAGTGTAGTATTAACAACATGGCTGGACTGTGTAAGGTGCGTTATGGCACCTGAGCTTTAATTGTAACTCAGCTCATTGCGACATCTTTAGGTGTTTTACACGCTCAGATCCATCACGCCATCATCTCGCTCATGTCTGCGTCAGTGTGCAGCGTTGCTATCAGATGCAGCCTACACAAAGTTGTTTTCATTTTGGAAAATGGCAGTAGCATTGGACTGTCAGACCCACAGAAGACAAAACAATTCCCTGAATGCCTGGAATGTTTTTTTCCTCCCAGTCTGAGCGGCGTGGTTAAACCGTCGCGCTGTGAACAATCTGCTGTTAGCAGTGTGGCGAGCAGGGAGTGGAACCGTGTCACTGCAGCTCGGAGCGAGGAAAGAACCTGGAGGCCCCGCCCGCCGCCCTGACCTGAGAACGGGATTAGAGGGTTGAGGAGCTTTGATGTACCCTCAAGTTGTAGATAAAAGTGAAACCTACCAATTTAGTCAATGAGCCTGCCTTTGCCAAGTGAAAAACTTTAAGAATAGTATTTTTCCATCTCAACAAGGCATTAAAATTTGAGCCTGTCGCGTTCGGTTAACGTGATTACACGCAGCTGTTTCAGTGGGTTTTCACTGTGGAGTAAGTATTGTCACATATCACTGAGATAAAAGGAGTGGTAACATCCACGTTAGTTTATTGTTCAATCAGTCTTTGACTCAGTTGACAGTTGAGTAGATTACTTACAGAATCTAAATATATCTCTCAGAAAATAATACTGTACTTCTGCTTTTTTTTTTCTTTTCTTCAAAGAGTATGGGATCTTCTTGTAAATCTCTCACATACAATATATACACATTACTTTGTATCATACATTTACACTTGCACGCACAGTCACATAAAGCATCACATCTGAAAGTGGATTCATCTGGACTTCTGAGGTTTTGCCGTTCTAAGAGCTAAAAATGCATCTGCATACATTCGAAACACGAGAACTTTGAGGATGTTTTCACACTCGCCCCGTTTCAGCCATTTTACTGAACTCAGTGCTTATTACTCAAATTTCTTCACACTGATGCTGTGAGATTATGGCCCCTCTGGAATAACAAACCAAACCCAGACAGACAGTTGCGCTTGAGTTGAAGCCCGCTTTGATCAAGCTTTATTTGCCCGTCATGAATATCATGCAGCCAGTCAATTTTGTTGTGATTGCTAATTATTACCTCAGTCGAGGTGTTTGTTTTAGGCCTCAACTCACCTTCAAAAACCCAGTGATGGATTTCAGTGATGTTTGGAGCATGAACAAAGGAAAACTGAATTTGGTGTTAAAAGTGAGGCTTTCTTCAAAGGAATTTTCATTGTTGAAGTTATACTTTGTTGTGGAATCGCAACCAAATTTGCAAGTAATTTTTGCCTCAAAGTGGCCCTGCAGCAATACGGTAAGCTAACTTTTATTTAGCTACTGTCCAAATCATGATTGTCATTCAATCTCAGTAGTTTGAAGCCGATTTAGACTGGCCTTTAAATCCATTAAGGGATTTTTGAGTTTCTTATTTGATGTATTTTTGTTAGGAAACACTGAATTTTGTTCGCTTTAAGTGTCATTGTTGGCCCTGATCATTAAATATAAGTTGATTCTTAAATGAAAAAACTAAGAGGGCACAGCTGGAATCTCAGTATTAAGTGCACCAACTCTGGTCTGAAAATGGACTCCACCTCGGGGATTATAGATTAAAACTCTCCATCAGGGCACGAAAAGTTTTGATTTAACCTAGTTACCATCTGGTTGGGTCCTACTGTTCTTCTTCCAATGTTTAAATGAATAATAGGAATTAGGACTTTGAACTTGAGTTCAAATAATGATTAACTGTATATTCAAAGGTTCTTTTTTTTTTTGTTAAATGGGGCGGTACACACTGTGACACAAAATGTAAACAGCTGCTTCCCACTGACTGATTGTAGATACACATAACGGGTGGGGAAAAAAAAAATGGCTGGACATTATTTCATAACACAATCATAGACACAATCATGAGCCATTGCACATGAGATGTTTGGAAATAAAAACAATGAGTGTCTTATGAAAAACCCCATATTTGTCTTTTAAGTGGTAAATCACTGATTGTTTAAAATGTACAGTCAAAGCAAAGCACGTTTGTTTATTTGAAGTTGTAGTTTAAAAACTTCTTTGTGTGAGCATTAATTGACTTTTAAGAGAGGGATAAAACAGCGCGCTCATTTTCCATTTAAATTCCAAGTGAATGCCCCGACGCGTTGGTGTATCTGTTCACAGGATGATTCATAAACTGGCCCTTTCATTCAGAGGGTAAATAAAAAAATGACACAAACGCAGTGATGCACAATCCTCATGCAACAACAACCACAACAGCTCCACCGCTCAGTCAGTAACTGGGGTTCGTCTCTATCAGAATTTTCTGTTCATGTGGCCGACAACAAAAAGCAAAGCAGCTTTGCCAGTAGTGTGCAGATTACCTTGATGCGTCTGAGCAGCATTACAGTTCAAACTCTAGTCAACACTGTGTGCCGGAGCTTTTGGCAGGTGAGTCTTTCGTATGTCTGTGAAGCTGTTTTTGATTCTACCTCCGGAGTGGCCCAGCCAGGCAGCATATTTCCCTGCCCCCCAACAGATCACAAGTGTGCATGCAATTTAGGGAATAAACAAAACATGCTGCCTCGTCGGGGGTCCTCTCTGTGATCCTGCGTGCACTTCCCTGACCCTACGTGAGGCTCTGCATGCAGACATTCCTGCAAAAGCAAAACACAGCAGGAAAAAAAAAGAAAAAAGAAAGAAACATTCACATACTTGGGCCGGGAGCTTAACTGAAATTAATGAGATGATTAGTACTGAGTTGATGGATGACGAACTGCTTATGGTGAACAGGTGATGTGATTTTAGCAGAGATCACAAGAGGTAAACCGGTTATGTCTGAACCCTGAATACAAGCTTTACAGAAGCGTTTTGTGTAGTTGTGTCTGTGTATAGAGACTCATTCTATGATATTTGCTGTGGAGCACAACATATGCAAGATTCAACCTTAATGCCTTTCAAATCATTGTGACGTTGACTAAAACCTCAGAAATAAGAGCATCTCTTTGCACCAGCACCTACTTCTAGCTACAGGGTGGTAGCTACTGATATCAATAAAGAAAAGAGCTTTTGAACTTCTGGACTTGCTTTTGCAAGTCACCTTTAAAATTTTGACAATATTTACTCTAATGATGAGGAATCACTCTCGACATATTTTAAGTAGAAGAAAAGTTCAGCTCAGAAAATATAGAAGTGTCTCATTAAAAGTGATCAAGGCCTCTAGCTTTAGGGCAGCAAACAATGCTGTTGCAAAATGTTGGGTTTGCAGTATTGACACACAATGCTAATTCATTAGCTGCTGAAATAAAAGTCACCATGCGTCACTGATGTAACTTGTTTGGGGAAATTTTATAGCGTGATGCTTCTGTTTGTGTGTCAGGCAGGACGGGAAGGACCAAAATGATTTCAAAATAAATCACGCCTAAGAATTTACAGTGAAATTTAGTTGAGCATGAGCCAGACTTGTGTCCAACGCAATTTCCTGGACACAAAACGACAGACAAAGATGTAGTGATTGGGAAACCCTTGATAACAGTACATTTCTTCAGTGTCACTGGCTGATTTTCTGCCCTGAAACTAGAAGCCCAAGTGGTGAAAATCTTAACCTTGTGACAAAAAAAAAAAAAAAACCCAAAACAACAAAATTAAATAAGATAACAGCACTTAGTGGTTTTTGTTTGGTTTGTCCTCTCGCTGCAGAGCAAGACTGATCAGATCAAGTTCTTGAAAGTGACAGCAAATTCCACAGTTTGCTGTTTCGCTCTTAACACAGTCCAGAGCAGTGAGGGAACCCAGTCAGATACTGGCTCTTATGGGGAAAGGAATGGGGGGGGGGGGGGTTAAGTAGTGGCTAGGCCGCGAGGTGGAAGTAGGGGAATGGGAAGGGTGCCTGTGATCCTCCGTGTTGGAGGGGGTGGGGTGGGGGTGATCTCACGTCACCACTTGCTGCACTGTTGAGCGTTCATGAGGGCAGGACTGGTCTCTGCAGTGCAGCCTCCTGAGCAGCCGCTGAAGCTTGTTGGAGAAGTTTTTGTTCATCTGTCTGTACATGAGCGGCATCGCAAAACTGCTGGAGAAAGCCAGCAGCTTGGATACGCACCTCAGGAAATAATAGGTAGGTAAGTAACGTGCATTGCTGACATACCCCGGTGCGCCGACCACAGTGTGCACCAGCAGGGTCATATAGTAGGGGGTCCACAGTACAAACTGCACACAGACGGAGGCTAGCAGCAACCGGTGGATAGAAGGGTCCAAGCGAGCGGAGTCCTGGTCCAGAGGTGTGGACTCCTTCCTGATGCGTAAAATGAGCACGAAGGCGTAAAGGACGGCCACAGCTGGAACCAAGTAGCCGATGAACATCATGATGGCGTCCGCCGCCTCCTTGTTCTGCATTTTGGAGCATTCAACCATCTTGGTGGAAATATGGTTGCATACGTAAAAGAGCAGTGATGAGAAGCTGGTGAGCACCGCACCGCCCCAGATGAACCCACACACGTGCTTGGTGTTATACACGCTGGACATGTATGTACGAGGCAGCGCCCGCTCTATGTAGTAGTCCAGGCTGAGCAGCGTGGTGGAATACATGATGACTAGAGATGAGATATTGAAGAGGATGAGCAGTGTGATGTAGACCTCGTTGTTGTAGTCCCACGCGTGCCAGCGGGTGAAGGTGGAGCTCAGCAGCTCCACGGGGGCCACCAAGTTAAGCACGAGGCCGGCGATGGCCATGTTGACGAAGTAGACGTCCGGCATGGTCATGGACACCTTGTTGGAGAGATTAACCACGACCAGCAGGACGTTGTAGCACAGCCCCAGTGGGAAGCACACCAGGAGGTAGATGAGGGAGAAGACTGACAGGATGAGTCCAAAGTCCTGGCACAGCCGGAAGTCCACACTGGTGTCCGTCTCATTGTAAACCATGCAGATCCACATCGCTGAGCTCTGATGCAAGTCAAGTGCTCTCAACAGGCCGACTGCAGGCAGAAAAATGAGGAGAGAGGAGTTACTGTTATCAGTTAGAACTTGATAGTGCTGCCAAAAAAAAAAACAAAACACTGTCATCAGTACTGGCAATGTAACAACAAATTGTCCAGGACTACTGCTGATTTCATTTATGTGAGACAAATCAGGTGATGTATGCAGTGACCAAGGATTTCAAAGGCTCAGTTTACTTTGAAGAACAATCACATGGGAAGATTTATGTATATATTTTATGCACAGATCTGTATGTGTTGTGGACTTTGCCTGTCTGCAGTTTTCAGCCCTCTCTGGTTTCTGTGCTTGCTGGAGGAGCGAGCGAGGCCTTGACGAGCTATTATGCCCTCGGTAACGCTGTTAATTTCACTTCACTGCTTCTGACTGGCTGAATACTGGCGCCTCACAATATGTTTCAATTGTGAGCTCAGACTCAAACCCCACTATTCCTCCTCTATGAGTACCACACTGGCCGGAGCGACGGCCCATGCTCTGGTTGAAAAACACAAAACTGTATTTGTTTGACGCCTCTGCAAGTTCTCTGTCTTGCTCTGCCTCTCTTTCTCTCTGGCACACAGCGCTCTCACGCTCACACTGCAGCCCTGAACTTATCTAGACCGAGAGATGCCCCAGTCCGGCAGAGCAGAGCAGACGTTTGAGTACTTTATACAGTCAGCTCCCTGGTACGAAGGCCAGGTCACGTCCAACTGAGCACATGTATGAACAGAACAGGTTTTTGTCTGCACAAATCACAGCAAGAGAGCGAGCGTGGTGTTGGTGTTCTGTCATGGGACTGAAGCGAAATCTGGACAACACAAACAAGGGTCATTTGTGCAACGACGCGATGACTCCTGTTGGCAAAACCGTCGTAGGAACTGTTTGGCCTCCTGCGATGTGCCATAATCAAAGCCTTCACACCTTTTTGTGTCAGGTCCTGTCTCTTGCACACTCTGCCCAGGCGCCAACCACCAACTAAACCAAGCAGAGCATTTCCAGGGGGTGAGAATGTGTCTGACATTCAAACAATGTCCTGTTGTGTGTGTTAATCAGAGAAAACAGTCACATGCAGCGCGGCCACCGCCTGCGTACAGCCTCTTCCCTTGTGCTTTTCCCATGGTTGGTCACCAAAGAGGAAACCTTGCTCTGGTTGGAGTATTTGCACCTTCTGATCATGTTACTGCCAAGTTGACTGAGGTGGAAGGGTTGGGGGGTTTGGGGGGGGTGGGGGGGGGGGGGGGGGGCATGTGATGATGGGTGGATTTAAAGAGTGAAACGTGAGGCAGACTGTGGTGAGGGGTCAGTGAGGACTGAGTGGTGGGGTTGGAGTTCAGGGCAAGGTCAACAAAAATGGCCTCATGCACGTCAGAGACCTTTGCACGTTTATTCTGGCGGGGCTGCAAGAGTTACCGTTGCATAATTAATTTAGGTAATTAAAAAAAAAAAAACAAAAACAAAAAACAACTCATTCATTTTCTTAGAATCGATTGCTTTGGTAAGGAAAAGGCAGATCATAAGGCCGCCACAGGATTGTCGTGATAAGACACCCAAGTTCACCAGGTTTCATTTTCTGTGTTTCTTCGTGCTTCCATCAAGTCAAACATTTCACATCAAAACATTCATGAGCTACCTCGTGCAAAGTTGTGTGGAACAAAACATTGGAACAAAGAGTAGGAAGGGAGTTTTGTTTTCAGGAAGATGAGTCATGATGCCAGTAAAGGAGAAGCATTCCTCCGTTTGCTTATGTAACTTCACTACAGTGGGGCTGCTTTGGCCTTAAGCCTGAGACACAGACGCACATACACCCACAAAAAACAACAATACACACACACAAAGACTCAGTCCCTCCTCTATACTACTCCAATTGGCTGCAATGAAACCTAAGTGGAGGCTGGAGCTCAGAGCTGGACTGGAACAGGATCAGGAAGAAAGTTTAGAGTTACTCTTTATCAAAAACAAAAAAGCCCCAAAGAACTGTCATTTCCAGAACGGGAGCCCCGGTCAGAGCTCTTGTAACTCAGTGACTCATCAACTAAAACAGAGCAAGACAGAAGCACATAATTATCCACGATTCTCTCCCGTAGATTATGTGCTATTTTCTCAGTGCGTTGTATTGTTCTTCTTCAAAAACCTCTCATCACTTTGAGAGAAAACAACTTCATAGGAAGTGGGTGATTATTAAAGAGAGCTCACTGCCTTACGGTTGGCTGTTCCCATTCATTAGCACCTGATGTATAGAGACAATTCTGCCACCCTTTCATTACCACGTTGGCTCTTTCTGCAGCTTCTGACAGCTGCAGGGCATCTCATAATTCTGAGATGCTGAAGTGTTTAATTGCATTTAAAGTGCAGGCTTTGTATCCAAAGAGGTCTGCAGAGGCAGATAGATATGCAACTTGCATGACTTTAGATCAAACGCTGCGGAAATTTTCTCTGCTATCACTGAACGAGAAGAAATGGCTCCTGTTTCTTTGCCTCCGCAGACAAGATTAGCCTAGTATCTGATTTGAGATCTTGACAGTGACAAAGAAGCGGCAGAGCTCCTGCAATCTCAATAGGATATTATTTTACTGGCCTGTAGATCCTGCGAGGTGCTGCTACAGCCAACACTTCGTAATACTTTTCATCTGGTGCCTTCACATTCACCTCATCAAGAGCTGCTGCTGCTGCTGCTGCTTTGCACTGTCTGCACCAATTCACTCCAGGCACCGTCGACTTGAAAAAGTCGTCGCACTTAAGCTCTGCATATTTTGCCAGCAGCCCGTGATAATGAAATCTCTACTTTTCCACTCAGCTGAGGGAAAAAACGGGGGAGGTAAAAGAAAAACGTCTGATCTGACTGCACACGAGTGCAGCATGAGCTATGCTCTGTTTTCATTCGAAGGAATGGGGAGTATTTCCACCCATGTCAGATGCTGTAAGACAACAGACACTTGTAGGTCAGCAATAGTTGGATGGTTGTGGCCGCTGTTCTCAAATCATAGTTTGGCACTTCTATTACAATTTACCATGAACGAAAACAATTGGATTGCTTAATTTATGGTGAGGAGAAAGACAATGACTGCCATACAGGATTCTCTTGCGTTCGTCTTGTCCATGACTTGGACTGCAGTCGAAGGCGAGGTTAAGCCTCGTTTGAACTTTTTGCACCACCTCACGTCAAAAGCTGTTAAGTTAAATATTCCCAAAGGGAGGAAGGGAGGGAGGAAAGGAAAGGGAAGGGAAAGGAAGGGAGAGGGGTCGGGGAGGGACTCTTCATTCAACCCCACCAACTGTGATCTTCTAAGAGCGACGCCCACGGTCTTGACGTCTTACTGTTTTGAAGCCAGATCTCACGGGCCGATGGGAGTAGTGTGACATACAGGGCCCACACCCCTCATATATCCTTACTGGAATTTACAGGCCCTTCTCAGAAAGCACTGAGTGATGCCACATGATTTGCTGCTTGTGTCTGCAAGCAGAATGCAGCGGAGCGGCAGAGAGAGAGAGAGAGAAAAATGATCGCTATAACTCTCATTTACACATGTTGTGAGTGTTTCGCACCGTCAGAGATAAAGCACGGCAAAGTGACGTTGGATGGACGGATTCAAACTTACATCCCGCAAATGTATCAAACTCCTTCGAGCTGGAGAGGCTATTAATATGCAAATGATTCATTTAGAGAGGAGGCTAAATGTGTCCTGCTTTCCTGGTCCTCACTCATCTGCCTATTGTTGTTGGAAAGCAGCCCATCACCTGACAGCATTAATGAGAGGTCCGGCTTCAGGTGTATGCTAATGCAGCATCGGATATTTCAAATGGAAATGACTAAGCTCCTGGAGGTTATTAAAAGACCTTGCTGCTGACTATATTTCTGTAGGGGAAGTTTTATATAATTCGGAATGTTTTCCACAAATTGTCCCTACGGTAATGAGACAAACTCCAGAAGTTTGTTTCTGAGCTTGTGCTTGATTGGGACTTGGATTCCTTGCAAACCGCAGATTTCAATGCATCAGTACAAACGGAACAATCTCGACTGGCCAATAACAAAAAGAGAGAGCCCAAAATGTTGACATTTTAATCCCCACATTGCTGCATAATGTTGGTGGTGGTGGTGGTGGTGGGGGGGGGGGGGGGTTGTATTTCTATCTATCAAGTTCGAGTGTAACAAGGTCAAACACAAGGCAGGGAGGCTTCTTTTCTGTCACGGGCATCAACACAGCCGGAGTTCAACGGTCAGCACAAAGCAGGCTTACTGTCAGTAAGCACACACACCCTTGTCCCCTACAGTCACATGGACCAAGTTGACCGCAGCAAGTGCAAAAGCCTGACTGGGGAAGCTTTTAATTCAGTGATAAGACTCATCTGAGCACACTCAGCTTTCCGGTCCCTGCGTGATATGGCCCGCTGGTTATCTATGAGATATGTGGATTCTAGCATAGAAATGGAAGTAGGCTAACCTTTTATTACCTGCTGGCTTTCACAGCTTCATTTATCAAAGCAAAGAGGAAGAAGAAGAAAAAAACTAAACAAACTGGGTAAAATATGATCACGTTCACTTGTAGAATAAGACTGCGCTTTATGAGCTTATGGTTCATTCATTATTTAACAAGACTGTCCATAAATTTCAGCAGTTACTGCTGACTTATTAAAGTCCATCCACAGAAAGGAGCATTATGAATTCCTTAATCTTTAATTCACACTTTAATTAAACCTGAAAGGGCCTAAGTCTGAACTGATATAACGTTTGTTGTGTGTATTGTTTCTTTTTAAGAGCCCTGGAGGAAACTGATCCCGTGAGAAACACCTTCAGGTGTCGTTTCCCGAAATGTAAAAAGAGCAGATCAGCTCATGTGGAGCTCAGCTTGTGGTTCCAGCGGACTCCGGCTCTCCATCACACTTGACTGCGCAGATCAAAGCGTGTCTATCAGTCACAGCTTCACCATCATTCACCATTATTCACCATTCTGCATCATTCTGCACCATTATTCATCATTATTCATCATTTTTCACCATCTTTCACCATTATTCATCATTTTTCACCATCTTACACCATTATTCACCATCTTTCACCATTATTTATAAATTTTCACAATTATTCACCATTATTCACCATTTTCACCATTCTGCATCATTCTTCACCATCATTCACCATTATTCACCATTATTTCTGCTATGATCTGCACCCCACTCGGTAAATACACTCAGAAAAAAAAAAAAAAAACTACCGTAAGCTGGAGGTAGACTAATAAATAACAAAATAAATGAAATAAAGAACTAAACGGGCGGAAAAAACTACATTTCCCGTCAGAAGAGGCGGACTCACCAGAAACAGGGAGCTGTGTCTCGGTGTCAGACCTCCAGAGGCTTCGGCTTTGGATGGAGCATTTCCTCCGCTGGCATTTCTGCCCGGCGTCGTTTGGTAAACAAACATCCTTTAAAAAAAAAAAAAAAGTGGAATAAAACAACTTGCGCGCTTCGGCTGCGGACGCGGTGTGTGTGAGTCTGTGTAAAGGGAGTGAGTGAGCCGTGTTTGCTGAACTCCTCTCTGGACGGGGCTCCGTCTGTCTGCTGGGAGGGGGCCGTCCGTCCGCAGACTTTACTACCGCTGAAGTGCTGCTGGGCCCGGCTCTGTGTACACACGTGACCCTCCCCCACCTCTCCGGTCTGCGGGCCCCGGGCGGCCGCTGCTCCGCTCTGATTGGACGGAGGGCAGGGGGGTGGGGCCCGAGGAGGTGTGGGGGGGGGGGGGGGGGGGGGTCCTGATGCACCCCACCTCCACACACACACACACACAGTGACACACACACACACACAGCAGCAGAAGAAAAAAAGTCCATCACTTGTTTATTTTAATTATCTTATAATTATTGATTGATTTTTTTTTAAAGAGTTTGTTGTAACTCTGTTATGATTTGATGCTTTATAAATAAGTTTGATGTGATTTCATTTGATTCTGCATGCTTTTTTTTTTTTTTTTTTTTTTTTTGTATTTGTGTCTTCATGTCTGATTACCTGCTGCTGGAACATAGAAGTTTGTTTATCTATCTATCCATCCTGTTTTTTTTTTATGCACCACCCACTTTCTGGAAATGTGGACACACATCCTCCCACACACCCTCTTTGGAAGTTGGATTTTCCCCTGACATTGACATGTTTTCATTCCCAGCAGCAGCAGCACGTCAGAATTGTTGTAGTAAGCACAACGTTTGAGATAGTTTGAGCGGGATGACGCTCGTTGAGAACTTTGAGAGTCACAGCTTAGGTATTTTCTTCGGTATTTACTCCAACACGGACCATATTCTGGGCATCTCCCCAAAAAATCATTTGAAACCCCGTTGATTTTAGGATTTCGATTTTATGACTCATTCCTGTAACTACGAATTTCCATGCGAACATGTGCTGAGCTATCCATGTTTTTGAATGATACTCTGTGATGGCCTGTGCACAAATGCACAAGACCCATGTCTTAACTGAGCTATTAGCCATATAGACCAGGTTTAGCCTCCCGCCGGCTGCAGTGGCCAATGAAATTCATGTACATTCACACTCCTGTTGGCTTCTTTCAGTAACATGGATGCTATATTTCAAGTTTTAACACAACTGTTGGAATGATAATTGAATAAAAACCATAATTCACATCTCAGAGTGCAGCATGTTGACACTTAATATACCTTCATGGATCTATTACTGCCCCCTCCCCCTTCCCCTCGACCCCCTGGGTTGTGTTTCATTATTTCAGCAGTACCTGAAACAACACACACCCCAAGCAAAGCAAATCATGGATTTCAACACCATTTATTCTGAACGCCTGCCGAACTATCTGAAGCCACAAAGGAATCACGTGGGAAACATTTAAGAAGACATGGAAAACGATCTGAACCCCGGTTTTCCTTGAATAATGATAACAATAATAATAATACATTTTATTTATATGGCGCCTTTCAGGTCACCCAAACATATTAAATGAAAATCCAATCAAATCAGAGCTACCCACGCAGCGCCATATCACAACAAAGTCACATTGAGGCACCCCACACACAGAGCAGGTCTACAACAAACTCCCCACAAAAGTATCCAGAGAGACCCAAGAGATCCCCCCCTTTAAGGGCTGAAATGAACACTGTACACTACAATGATAACATGCCTTTGTGTTGTTCTGTTGGATGGAGTCTTTAACAAAAGCAGCTGAAGTTTGCTAAGAAGATTAAGGATAATGATGCAAATTCTTCCAAATTTATGACACGTGTCATAATCCTGATATTGAGAAATGCGTGGTACAGCAGATGTTTTAAAGCCTCTTGCTTGAACTGAATGACTCTAATTTCACCACTTGGATATGAGATAATGAGCCAAGTTAGTTCTATAACTCAAGTGGTTTTTTATCGCTGCACCCCAGTGGTTTATGACCAAACACTCCTATATTCATTTTCTGCTTTCTTGCTTTCCCTGTTTTTCTTTATGTTGCATTGTGCAAAGCCTGCGACCGTATTTCATTTTAACAACCCAAATATATAAGAATAATTTTAGGGGTCTCAAACCAATATACAACCCTTACAGTTCAGTGTTGTCATGTTATAGTACACAGCTTAATCTGTGCCGATGAGTCAAGCAGCGATGGCAAGTAAATGTCATGTCCAGTTTTATTGCACTTGTCACTGGCAAGCTATAAAGCCTTACGTGATCATGGCTAAGCTTTACCCATGCACAGGCAGTGATCAGCGCACATGCAGCATGGTAACATCAGGTCTTAATCAGTGCCTCGCTGCGTACAGATCCACCCATTAATTTCCTGCTCAGCACCTGAGGTGCGGGCCCTGAAGTGAAAGCCTGAAGGTTCCACTGAGCTAAAGGAACCTGAAGGCAGATATTTCATTAAACTCTCAAGAATGGTCTCCGTACCACTTCAGCTCTCCATGCAAGTAATGGATCAGTTCTAGGCCAGCAATAAAAATGAAAAACAGTCCTGAAAGATTGTTGGAATGCAGTGTTTCAAAACAAAATGGCTCAGGGAGCGCGCTGGGGCTTTATGGCGAGCGCGTAGGAGTAAAGAACATAAGTCACTTATGCCACTTCGAAAGAAGCAAAGTAAAAATACTGGAGTGAAAAAATTCAAGGGCAAAATATTTCACTGTTGTTAGTTTAGTTGAATCTGCTGTTTGGATATTTTCTCAGCCAGAGATATCTGTGAACGCAGAATGGTGAAGTTTGTCCAGTTGGATAAGTGACCCTGGAAGAAACTGTTGGTGAAACTGAGCCTTGGATACAGCGATTGTTCAATCTAAGGCACCACAAACACACGCACAGACACACACACACACACACACACACACGCACACACGCATGCACTATGGCCATCACTTATGCAAAATGGAGTGAACCCTAAATGTCAAGTGCTACACAAGCAATGGTCGAAGAGTTATTTCCAAAGCAGTGTCAGGAGGAGATATTTGAGTGCGTTGGCGATGGTGAGGATACAATTTAAAGTGCATGGGCGGCACATGATGACACACGGTGATTTAAATAGCACGTTTAGTGACTAATAATCTGAGGAAACCTTGAATAATCTGTACCAGAATGACAGGCTTGAGAGCTTCACATCTATGTCTGGTCAGCACACAATAAGAGGTTTAGAGAGTCCACCGTAGGTAGTCCTCCTCAGCAGTTTAGCATTTACTTTCAGTTGACTACAGCGTTGCAGCTTGAAGGTAAAATATAAACCAGAGTGCACAAGACACGAGATTGAAATAGCAGTTCGATGACCAGATGGAAAATCACCGCAGAGCAAATAAAGAGTCTCTATGAGTCCCCATAAAATGAAGATTTTCCTTGTTCCAGGCCAGCCCTCCTTGATCTCTGTTTTTTATCTCTCCTCATCAGCTAATTGAGTCGCAGCGGAGGAACAGAGCACTCAGGTCTCTGCTCTGTCAGGAAGCATCACCCCCGAGACAGGGATTAAATCTGCTCCTGCAATTTCTTTGTTGACAATGTTTACCTATCAGATAAGTCGTTTTCAATCCATCACCGTTCAGAATTGCTCATGCGACATGGTGGTGAAATAAAAAGTGATCTTTTGTTTGGAATACATTTCTAAGAAATCATTTCCAGCATTACATCCCTGTAACATGAACCAAACCTAAAAACTGTCTTGCTACAGTCTTGACATTATATTCAATGGTGCATTTCTTGGTTTTCACATAAACACATTATTCATTGCGTCATCGCTTACTGTCTCAGTCTGAGTCACATGTGTGTAGGCGGGGTGTTAATGCAATAATCCCTCACATACAATCTTTAGACTTCCACAACATTAGTCCCATTAATGCTGCTTATCCTTGTGCATAGCTGAGCATTTTTCCTTCATCTTGTTGACATGTACAAGCTTGTCAGGTGCCGCAGCCTCCTCTCGATGACATGATATGAATGAAATGAGAAGATAATTTCCATAAATCCAGACATGGATTCAGGCAGAGCTCGTGCGCCTGCCTTCTTTTTGTATTTAAATGATTTTAGCTCTTGCTAATTCAAACGTTCACTGCCTGTGAGCTGATCGTTTACTGCAGCCGAGGAGAAAGTGAAGCGCGGGTCTGTGGACTAAATCACAGTTTATCCCCAATCAAGCTCTAAAATCTGTTCCTATTCTTGGAAGCCTCAGCACCACGGTAAAGCCCTGGCCTGCATTTACTTTCCCCTAAAGTCTTTAGGGTGTATGACGACATATGGCTTGTTTACAAATGAAAGTCTGTGCTTGGCCTGGATGCATGTCAGCCGTTTGCTCAGTCACTTTGGTAGCAGATGGTCACAGAGGCTAAATGTGAGTCTAATGATAATGATTAAACCAATTCATCTGTGGGCACACCGGCATTGTGAAGTATTTTATCTCGCCGTGACAGTAGCTATTGTACCGAGAGCTGATGTCAGAAAGTGACAACCAATCAGAGCAGCGGACGCGGCTCGGTGCTTGCTTGTTTTCTTGTGGAGAATTCAGATGCGAGCATACAGAGGCAAACACTGCAGCACACGCCTTTAAACTCGGAGGCCTGGGAGTGCACATTAAGCTCATTAAGTCTGCGGCGGAGATTATAGTGTGTTGCAGACCGGGCACCAGTGTCCAGTGGCTGGGAAATGTAGGCGTTTTCAGATGGTGGGGAGGAGGAGGTGGGCGGGTTCTTACAGTATCAATCAAAATGAATTGGACAAAATGACTGAATCTGTCATGCTTTATTAATATAATGTGGACAACGGGAAATCAGACTGTCCTAATCTGAAGCGCACATGTGGCTTAATGGTGGGAAGAGCCACCAACAGTGTTGGGACAGCACACACCTACACAACAAAAAACAAACACCTGCACAGACGCATGCTGGGCCGATGCGAACAGTTGAGAGCGGAGCTTCAATGCAGCGTGCTCCCATGAAAATCCAAAACAAGTTCATAATATAACCATCAGCACGAAGCCTGCAGCTTGTTTTTGTTTTGCCATCGACTCGGCACCACACTGGGCTCAGTCATCCTGTCAGTCATCTCCCCGGTTAGAGGATTCCCATGTGGAGAGATGTGTGTGTCCGACTGGCTGTGTGTGTGTGATTCATTGTTCTCATATAAATATGACCCCCCTTAAAAAAAAAAAAAAACAAAAACAAGTAGAAGTTACTGAAATATTTATAAGTCAGACTGAGGAGGGGAGTATATTTATAAATTAATGATTGTGTTTATCTGGAGGAGGGCGAGGAGAGCAGTTGTGACTGGATTAATGTAACACTATGTAAGCCTAAGCTGGTATCTGTGTGTGTTTCCCAGCTGGGACAAATGATGCTTTGGAGCGATTTCTGATGATGAATTTTGATATTCCCCTCCCATCTGTCTTTCCCCCTAGCGTTTACCCCCAGTAGTTCATTAACCTTCGGGCTTTGCAAGCCGAATAATATGAACAGAAGTGATTTTTTTGGTTGTTTGTCTGTTTGTTCTGGCCCACAGCACTTCTCTTTGTTTATGCTTAAATGAGCGGTCTGATTTGGCACACATTTGCTCAACTGGAATCATTTATAGTCCAGCTAGTGCCGAAAGAGTAGAAGAAAGGATCATTATGGGAATTCATACTGATACTAGACTTCATTCAGAGCCTATTAAGTGCTTTAACGAGTGCACACACACAGACACAGACAGCTAAAGCTAAGATCATGTAAGTGTTGCAAAAGTGTAGTGTAGTGTAGAATTTGATATAAATCAGAAGCAACATCTGATTACAAAACAAACTCCTCAGGACACGCGTCACGGTTCCACTGCTACTTGCCAACAAAGGCTGCGTCCTCTCAGTTTTGACCAGGCCTCGAACATCATGTCAAATATTTATTTTTCACTGTTTCCCAATTCTATTTGTCTGGCAGCAAGCTTCATGCCCTGTTGCATTTTATTTGCAATATGCCAAATTATAACACATTGCCTCAAGGCATTTGGCAACAGTGGAGAGGAGAAACTTTTAGCAGGATAGAACTTCCAAGCATGCACATCCAAAAAAAAAAACTTCGGCTCATGGACAGGAGGAGTTGGGCAAAATGGCTACATGAGCAAACTTTCATGCTTTCACTAGCCACTACTTAGTGACACAATATATTTTCTCCAAGAAACAGAATGTACCCCAGGTGCCGTTATTGTGTATATCAAGAGTGACCCTGACCCCCCCGTACACACCAGCACGCAGATGTAATGATACCCAGCAGTACGTAGCTGCAGAGAGGCCTGCATAGCTTGGGAACATTCCCGGAGTAAGCGAGGAGGACAGCTAATATTTTGGTAGTGGGCGAGTTTAAAAAGGGCATGCAGACTGACAGAAATGGTGCTCAAGGGCATGGAGGGAAAAAACGCAGTCAGGTTTCCACCGACTGCTCTGCTATTAGCTCGTCCCTGGTGAAGGAATGAGCACTGACCTCAGGTCAACCTTGTAATGTATCCCTTTCAATAACATCCACCTCAGCCCTATGCTTAAACAGTAGTTTTATGGCACGCTTCTTGGATTTTCTTTGTCTCTCGAGGGAAATTTATTTGTTGCCTTTTGTCACAGTGCAGGATTCCAAATCAGGTCAGCCCCCATGAAGCTTTTAGTGTAAACAGTCTGGAACATTGGGGCGACCTCCATTAGCAATGTGAGCGATTTAGCCTCCAAATCACGTCCCTCACTGGCAATTTGATGATTGCTGTAATTTGGTGGCTCATCAAGATGCACTCGAGCTGTTGTTCACCTCATCACTGTATTTTGGGTTAGCTTCTGGATAGTAAACATCTCTGATGGTTCTTTTTGGCGACAGCGTGAGAGGCTCATTTTCAGAACTGTAGGTGGAACTTATGTGTGTCATTTGCAGGATGTTTATACCGACAAAACAAAAGAGCTGGGACAGATATTCTGTGTGATCTTCAGAAAACAATCTGTAACCTAACACACGCAGACAGTGAGTTCATGCATATAAACTCTATCATACTGTCTCATACATGCGGGTAAAGCCACATTCGAGGTTTGCATTCCTTAGAGCTGCTGAATCTGGAGACCAGAGACCATGCAAATCCTCTTTCACCTAATCTAGTTAAGAATTTATTGAGGAGTTTCAACACTTTTATTATATAACAGCCCTGTTGATTTTTTTTTTTTTTTTTTTTACATGTGAAAAAAAAGAAAAGAAAAAAGAAAAGCCATTTCTCTTTTTTCATTGTTTTTCTTAGTGAGACAGAGAAGAGTGGTCAGGCAGCAGGGGATGTGGTGAGGGCCCCCATTACTCCCACCTCATGGGCCCCCCGCTCAATTCTGCAGTGGCCGTAAGCCAAGATTATTCCGCTGTTTGGTTCAACCAGATGCGGCAGCGCCACTGGATGGGCACTGTCTGGCCCTGATGAGCAGATCTAAGGGGGATTAGTGGGCTGTTGTGGTGGATCGGCAAGAACAGTGGGAGGCTGTCCACACACAGCTGTGTGTTTGTGCGTTTCATAATGCCCTGGCCTCTGGCCTGTCTCTTGCTTTGGCTCCAACCCTGAACCACCTTTCCCTCCCACTGACCTCACAGTTCAGGGAGCTCTCGGACTGCAGACAGCAGGAACTCGGAAATTTCTGGAACGGCATGAAAGCTTTCAAAGAAACATGAGTCTCCCCGAAGGACTGTGGGAGAGAAGTGCTTAGACAGGCATCAACCGAATGTGCAGACTTTTATTTCAGTTCAATTGTTTGGGATTTGCACAGCTTCACAAACATTTCAAGCGGTTATCATGAAACAGATGCAGCCGCTATACGCTATAATAAAAGGTATGTTTGTTGAGCAATGGCTCGGTGTAATTTGTGGCTGTGATAATAATCCTCTAATACAGAACACGAAATCCTTGTTTGGGCCTGAGATACTGTTTCTGGATCTGCTGACACACACAATTGCTTCTATGCAGGTGATGCTGCCAAGTTTTGTTTATGTCCTTTCAATGACCGTGGTCATATGTCCTTTCTCCACAGCAGCCTCCATTAACTGGTGACAGTTACTATTTACAGAAAACAATCCCCACAGACAGTGTGGGGAAAACGTAGCATAATAAATGTCTCCAGGAGGGAGATGTCTGAGTGTAACCAGCAAATACTGACCAGGAGAAATATATGTTAAACCCAGCGCTGATTTCCAGCAGTTAAAGTTTAACAAATGGCCTTAAAAAGGAACGAAAAGGATATTTTTGTTATCAGTGATGATTAATAATATTGTTACCAGGAGACTCACACTGAGTTAACAGCTCGACATTCAGAAGAAACAGAGTTGACCCAGATTTTTTGCTGGTGGCACGGGCCACATTGTTTTCCTCACCCTTTCTCTGAAAACACTTTCACAATAAACTGGACAACAGAGCGGTCAGGAGAAATTGCAGTCCCCCCCCCAACCTTTTTTTTTTTTTCTCTCTCTCTCGATGGCTTAAGTGTGCACACACATCGCTAACAAATGTTTGGCTTCAGTGTCTCTTTCCTCTCACTCTCTGTGTGTGTCTGTGTGTTTGATGTCGTGGTTTGGCTGTGCTCTAAAGCATTCATTTCAGAGTGGTTACTTTGGGCCTCATTTTGACTCACTGGCTGTCTGCCTACACCCTGTGGTTCACCATCCTCTACAACAACTGCCTGTGTGTGTGTGCATGTACAGTATTTCTTTTTATGCACAAGTGCTATACATTCCACAATAAGCTGCCTCTTGTATAGCCTGTACGTTGTTCTATCTGCTACATAGACTTGTTTAGGCTGAAAAGGTGAAACCATAAAGAAGAGCTCCTGGCTGACAGCCAGCGCAACAACGAACCTTCAGTCAGCTGAGTGGTTTTCATCTCGGCTCCTCGTCCACACGCGCGCACTGTATTGCAGCCATCTCGTCACCCTGTTAACGGGAGGACGAGGCGCGTACACAGAGCGCGCTCATTACTCTTTAATGGACCCCATCATCTTTAATCACATTCTGAGCCGTGTTCTGCGCAGGTTTGCTCGCTTGAGAGGTCAACCAACGCCGGTAAAAAGTACACTTCATTCACTTTGTCAGATAAAAGAACTCCAGCTGCGCTTTCTTGAGGCTCTCTGGGGAGAAAGTCATACCTGTATCTGCAAAAGGAAACTACAGTAGGCCTGTTTTACGATAATGATAGGATTTTGCAGCTGTGGAGAAAATGTCGGGAAAAAAATCGTTTTAATTTGAAAATGCAGAAAGTCCAGCACCAGCTACCATAATGATGTATCACAGCTCCATTTTATGTTATATCTCATATATTATTTAACTGCACTGCTCTGTGAGGGCTTCATCAGCACTTATGGAAAACCTGTTAGAAATGGTGCCACTTCTTAATATACATCTGAGTCTTTGGAAAAATAAATAAATAAATAAATAAAAGAATCCCCTGTGGCTGAAAACTGTTTCAAAACTGCAGTGTTTTTTTCATATTGTTCTTGTGTCATGACTAAGGGGAGTTTAGGCCTGTTGCCTCTGAAGTCATTTTTAGAATAACTGAATCGGAGACAGACATGAACTGTACTGGGAGTTAGACTAAAAGTGAAAAGACGCTAACAACTGTCAGGAACTCTTTGAATCGAAAACAAAAGGCCTGGGACTTTGCTGTTTCTAACTCGATCTGCGCACGGAGCTTGTCTCGCTGTGAATCAGTGTGGACCCTTTGAGTGTGAAAAACCGGATCTGTGTGGATGTTTGTACAAGGGAATAGAAGACAGCAGGGGAGGAAATGCTAATGATCTTTATGGGGCAATAAACAGGGCATATATCTTCAGGTTGATAGGTGCACATGACCTTTGGGGTGATTTAGTTACACTAAGAGTGAGTGTCTGGGGAAGCCTGACGTCAAAAGGTCCTTTGGAGTTCTCCTGATGCAGAGATGAGAAAACACAGAAGTTGAAAAGCTCTCGCTCAAGATACACTATCTGCTCTTCATCTATTATCTTTTCACAGGAATTAAAACATTCCTGCTTCACCTCAGACTGAAACCTCTTGGCAAAAAAACTGTCTTTACTTCCAGCTTGATTCAGACTCTGCAGTTTTTTTTCGCCCGTGTCACTTCTTGTAACATTATCGATGATCGTGGACTCTCCGGGGCACTGACCTGTGTGCGTCTGCGTGTGCGGCGAAACATTTAAAGCCCTCTGCCTTTTACTTTCTGATCAAAGAAGGCGGGTTTTAAAGGCAAGTGGTGGCTGGTGGCAGCTTCACGGAGGATACATGTGCCTCCTGCTGCAGCTCTTAATGGAGCAGAACACCCCCACCTCTCATTTTACCCCCTTCACCTCCCGTAAGCGTCCTCTTGCCTTTATGAAGCCTGGAGGAGATGGGGCCCTTTCATCAGATAACGCTGCAACCGATAAGGCTCGTCTCCTGCCTGAACTGCTCTGAGAGGGGCCTTTCTTTACGGTTATGTATAACATTCACACACACACACACACACACACACAGACACAAAAAGAGCTGTAAGCATAAAGGGAGGAAACTTACCTTGAAAGCTTTGGCTGTTTACAGGTAAATTTGTGAAGAGTTAAATGAGAAGGTTGTCGCCGCTCTCACGTCCGTTTTCAGCTCAAAAGCTGGAAAAAGTGGGGTAAAACAAAAAACAAGCCTGGCTCTGTTCAAAGGTAACGAATCCATCTGCAGCACTTCTGAAACTCGCTGATTCACAGATCACATCTAGCTTCTTTAATCCGAATGAAAACTGAATGAAAGTGTAGAAAGAAACACGCGGTTTTATTCGGGATTATGTGCCAGGCTGTTTCTTGGCAGGCTTCGTTCACTTTGATACCTGTATGAAATGTACAGATGTAAATATAAGCGTTTCATTTTTCATCCTTTCAACTTCACAGAATACAGAATACGCAAAAGTAAAATCGATTCAGCTTTTGCAGCTACTGTGAGAGAAATCTTTCTGACACCTGCTGATGTCAGTTTTGGTTAAAGCGTAACAGGCTCCTCCCCATCGAGTGTGGATTTCTAAAAAGTTATTCTTGCACTGTTTATGAGGACCACATGTATTGTGATGGAAAATGCTCCTTACCTTCTTGTTGTGGTTATGGCTTGTGTTGTAGCTTCACCACCAGATCAGGCGAGAGATTTATCTTTCAACAAACTTGTGGTACACCAAATGGCAGCCAGCGGGGGGATCTGACATCAAGCAGGCATTTGTAGAAAATAAAGCCACAGAATAGTACCACATGTTTTACAGTCATATGAGGTAAATGTTAGCTTCAAAGTGTTCACAGCGGCAGCTCATGTCATATTCTCTACATGGCTGAAATATGCTTTCTAATATGAAATACATTAAAGAGACTTCTCTGTTGGCAGATGCATACAAGCACAGGCTGAAATTACATATTTATGTCACCTCTTTCCCTTCAACTATCGCCGACAGCACAAACCTGTCAGATGGAAACACAGCCGGACTGCTGTATTATACTATTCCCTTCCAGCGGTGTCAGTTCAGTACTTCTGCAGCTGTGAAACGGCTATTTGTAAGTTGTCCCTGCAGCCGAACACAGTTTCTTACTGTGAGTGGGTTGTGGTGACCACTGCTTGACAAGAGCAATTGGCCATTGTTGCATTTACAAGACAAGAGGTTTTAATATGCTTTAGAAAATAATGTGGCGAAGAGGCCGGTTAGTGTGCTAAAACTTTGGGAGGACAAGGTGTGAGAGAAAACTAGACTCAACACTGGCCTTGCTCTGCGCCTCTAGAAGCTGCTGTTGGTGAGTCGAGGAATGACGACAGATGCTTGAATTTCTTCTAGACTGCTAAGTAAACAGCTTTTATCCTGTTATGTTGTCGGACTAGCATCAGATCCGCAATAATCTCTCCCAGATTACCGTCTCTGATCTTTACATTTAGCATCATCCTCTCTGCCTTCTTTAAAGGCCATATGAGAAGCCCAGACAACCCAATGCACCTGATCGCACAGTGATCGTGCGAGGAGGAGGTTTCCTTGAACTACCTTTAAACTAACTCAAAGCTCTCTCTCGCCTTTTTTTATTTTTTACATAACCAGCTTCAAAGAGAGCCATGCATCTCTCTCTCTCTCTCTCCGGTATTACCCTATGTATTAGTGCAGAGCTCAGAGAATATGAAACCCTACCATTGATCTCGCTCTGATGCAAATTATATGGTCGACTAGCCACATGAGATCTCTCAGCGCTGGGGGGAGATAAAAGATTACGCAAATTAAAAGATTTGCTTGATGTGTGTGATGTCTCACTGGTTGGGCCTCATGTACTAGTTTATGAAATAGAACAGGAAATGATGGGAACAAAGGCGTACTTAAAAACGTTGTGTTTTTCTTAACTTAGTCTTTTTCAAACGGGAAGTTTCACCTCAAAAGGAGAAATATGGCATCTCAAATTTATGAAGGGGAAGACATAAAGTTCTGAAATGATACCAATGATAACAGCAACGGTTTGTTGATCAGAGACAAGGTGGATTTCCGTGTTAATGGTTCCAGTAAGATTAATCACCAGTACACAATGTTGTTCTGACTCACATGATGATGATAAACGAAAGAAAACTGGCTTGCTGGTGTTGTTAGATGTCTAAATCAACATCTTGGCCATGGAAAAATTATTGGTTACGCCTCCAGCGTGGTGTTGTGTTTCTTACAGATACACTTCTGATAAAACTTGGAGCGAAATCAGATGGCTTGGAGGAACTCTTTCACTTCTTTGTTTGTTTTAATGGGTCACATGCAAAGTGAAAGCAGTGGCTCATAACTGCAGGGCTGCAGCGTCTGAAGAATACAGTCAGAGCAGCTGAATCTGTTCCTCCATAAATGGCTGAGACTGGTCTCAAGACTGACCATTAATCAAAAATGAGAAATTCCTACATAGTTAAGCAAATAAAAAAAAAAAAAAAAAGAAAAGAAAAGAAAAGGAAAAGTGTTCTTAAATGATGAGCTGCCTGCGGTAGAATCAGTTTAGCTTAAAGAAACCACTTGGGAGTTTTTCTGTTGCTACAGAGCCAACGTTGGTCTTATGAGTTGTTTATATAGCTGTCAAAAAGAAATGTTCCATTAAATGTCATTCCTTTACTAAGTGCGGTTTTACTTTCTTCTATCGCGTCTATCTTTCTGTTCTGTCATGTACACATTTAGGCCTTCATTTTAAGCGATGATGAAAATGACTAAAAACGAACAATTACACAGGTAACGCTCAATACATTATACATTATCGGCTTCTCAGAGGAGACACAACAGAAGGCTGGGCGGATGCTTTTAAAAATGGGTGTAGATGACTTGTTATGACATATTCATTCATGAATTCTATGACATGTTATTTTGGAGGAAAGCATTTGAACGGGAACACAGTGTCCCCCTCGGTACAAGCAAAGACATGGAGAGCTGCCTAAGACGAAACGCTAACCTGCGTGGCTGACGTCCAAATTCAGGGCTGATGGATCCGGACCTGCACATAACAGACCGCCACTCCCAGCAAAACACGACACCGACACCGTCATCGCACATGCTTTCTAAAAGCGGATAAATTCTGTCGTACTGGGTTGGTGGAGTTTCATATCAGGACGAGCTCAGGCTGTTTTTGACTCATCATTTCAGAACCTGAAAAGAAAAAGAAGCTGTTTCTAGGTTTTTGTGTTGGAATATGTCTACATGACAAAACAAATCCGCTGATTGGCGACGTGATGAAAGATGATGGCCAAACACATTCTCCTGTGTTGTTTTCAGAGCGATGGTGTAAGCACGGTGCTGTGAGCCTCCGTCCGTCCCTCCCTCTCTGTTCAGCTACACTGTGGGCCTTTCAGTTGCCCCTCTCTGGGCCCCCTTCCTCTCCATAAGTCCTCCTACTGGCCATTGTTCCTCTGTTTGGTGCTTTGTTTGAGGCCTTCTCTTATCAGCTGTGCAGGCTCCAACTCTCCTATTCATGAAGATCTCAAATATCTCCCTCTCTGACTTTCTCCTTCGAACAAAAAATAATGTTATATATAACAGTCAAGATGGAATGCAACATTAAAAACAACTCCGTGTGATAAAATCCAATTAGTCTTTTTCCATCCTATATCATCATCCTCCCTACTCGCTGAATGCCCCCCCCCCCCTCAACCTTCTTCCTGCTAGCAGTCCTGTTTATTGGCCTTTTTAATGCATTGTGGGAGGTTTGTGTGGAGGTAGGGCTGAGGTGGCTGCCCGTGTCTGGAAAGCCTGTTTTTATGGGAGGTCTACATTCACCGCACAAAAGACATAGAGACTTTAACAGACGTACCCACCTCCGTTTCCACACGCAGATCTGGAATCAAAACATTGTCAGAACATGATCCATTGTCCTGATGTTCCTCATGTGCACATTATTTATGTGTTTAAGGTGGTAGAGGGATGTGTTGTGTGAGCATGGTTGGGGCACATAGAGGTGGGACTCTGTTTATAGCCAACACATGGAGGACCTTAGGTAGGATCAGTGAACCACAGGGGTGTCATTACGTAGCTTTCCTTACATCAGCCACATTTCCTTCACACCCAAAAACACATGACTGTAGTGCAAACAAAGAACATGCCTCAGCGCTGTCCAGTAACACAAAGAGAGATTGACTGCTCGAATCCCCCCTCCCACCACCAACACTCACCGCAAAGTTCCCTAAACTCCAGGGATTGTCTGGATGACATCTTGAACTCAAGTCACTCTGCAGCAGCTACGAAGGAAAACCAGACTTCGGGCTTAACCGGCTTGAAAAGTGAGCCCGAATAAAAACATGGGCCTCCCCACCCTTTCAGTCAGATAAGAATAAGTCCAGGGAGCAGGCATGGACCTCTCGGAGCATTCCTAGGCTGTTTTAATCTGCCCCCCAAACCCCATTTTTATTGCAGTCGGTGTTGTTTAATTGATGTACCTGTGGAAGCCTTTGGCTGGTATCTATCTGGATCACAGAGAAAGATTAAATTTACTGCACACAAAGGGCCACCCAGCTCGCAGCTACATCATCCAAAGGTTTCTTTATGCTTCAGCCTGCTTCATATTTATGTTTATTTTGTAAACTTTTTCACAATTAAGTTTATCATTGCACTGGATTATTATTATTATTATTATTATTAATATTATTATATATTAGAACTGTTGCTTTAAGGAGTTAATGTGCTGCACCAGGGCTACAGGAAGAAAGGGTATCATTAAATTTAAAACCCTCTGGGCACATTCCTGAATTTCTACATCTTGATTAAATTCAAAGCATGTAAAACCAAGAAGTAAAAAAAAAAAAAAAAAAGAAAGAAAAGATTTGCATTGTAATACGAGATAGAAAGTCGTCACTTACAGTATCCTTCCAAAGACCTAAATAGCTATGACAATGACAGATGAGAGACATGCCTCTAAAATATAAACAAAAGGAAGAAATATGATCTGGACCATGTCACTGTACTTAATTACACTCAGTCAAGATAAGGATTTTAAATATAGACTTAAAAAAAAAAGAGCTACAGTGGAGAAATGGTTGTATAAATCCTTTAGACAAGTAGCGGCCTGCTGGAGTACAAATGCATGCTGTGCAATCAAACATTGCTCCAACTTAAGCCAAGGTTTTTCTTTCCTCTCTGACTGCACAGCAGGAATACCTTATGTTTGACACCGCATATCAGGTTAAAGGAGTATAATATTGTGCGCAAGTCATATGGAATATTTTTATATGCCAGAATGGCACAGCCATAAAAACATGCAGCCTGGTTTTAAATATTTTGGTCAATAAAAATGTCTTATAGCTTCAATGGAGAGCAGAACTTTGGGGGAAAACCAAAGAGTGGAAACTGGATGAATTATGATGAAACCGTAATAATAAAAGTTAGCTTCAAACAAGTGGACAGTGTGCAGCTTCATGAGGTAAACATCTCCTTTCTGCTCTTCGCTCAGAACGCAGCACAAATAATTAGAACTTGGATAAGCTGTTATTTTCACTCTCAAGTTGCCACAGTTACCATATGCTAGGCCCAAATTTGCAAAACCCTAGATCAGCTTCCTCAAACTGAAAGTTTGTTGCTGACCTGCTTTTAACACAAATGGCTTAAAACTATTTCTGTTTATGGAGTTGCTCTTGTGGGGGTTTTTCGCTGATAGATTAAATTGTCAAGAAAAGCGTTTCCATCCCATTAATATCTGATGTCATTATGTCGGCATTTCTTATTTCCAGAATTAGACCAACCATAATTAATACTTCATTATGTCTAATGGCTTGTTTACTGGGTTTGGCATCGTGCAGGGTTTGATGTATGGCTCTCCTAACGGTGCACAGCGCGCCGTAACTCAGCCACTGAACCACACGGGTAGCGACTTATGATACAGATTATTCTCTAAATACTCTGTCATGCAGATACAAGCCAAAAGAACCGGCTGACCTTTGCAAAACATTTTCTTTATAGACTTTAAATCTGTCACTAAACGATTCTTGTGGCATATTCAAGTCTTGACTCACTAATTAGAGTGATAACTGGCTGGTTCTTAGAAAATATATTCATCTGTGCATACAAGTCCAGAAAAATAGTTCAATCTGAGGCTCTGTTGAAGCGACATTTAAGTCTATAGATAGACAGACAGCATGGTTTTACAGCTGGGGCTTTTCCCCAGATTCAATGAACCCATCAATCCTCACTTCAAAGAGAGCAGTGCATTCTGGGGCAAACTGCAGGATTTTGCTGTTGTGTAACAACCAAGGGGTGTTCCTTGGATTTGAGCTCAAGAGAGGCTGTGTGTGTGGCTGTCTGTGTGTGTGCGGCTGTCTGTGTGTGTGTTGAACACACTTGATCTGATAAAGTACAGTCGGTGAACTGATTATCTGTGTTTGGGTGATATGCATGCCAACAGTGATTGGTCAGCCTCCGTCTACGCTACACATTCAATTGTTTTCTAGGACTGGAGCAGAGTGGAGCGTTAGACATGCTCTTTATCTTGTCCTGAAATTCAAATATAGAAGTCGTGGAGATCGAAAAACCAAAATTTTAGAGCATGGATGGATTTCAGTTTGTGTGAAGGCGAAGTAAAGACCTTTTACTCACATTGTTTTAGTCCGTACAGCAGAAAAGAGTGAAATATCTCTTTGATATCTTGCAGATATGTCTCTTTGTTGAAACGACTGGAATCATGTCGAGGAATGGCATGTCAGATCATTTCAGTGATCTTCAAAATGACAGCCAGCTCTTCTACAATCACAAGAAGCAGCTATGGCGTCGGAGGGAGCCAGTTGCTGGGAGACAGTTCTGGTCTTGCCAAATACCAGGCATCTGGATTGAGTTTCACTCAGCTTGGGCCATGTCCTCAGCAGATGGTCCTCACCAAACAAGCAACTAAACACTGATTAGAACCAGAGGGGCGGTCCTCGCGCTTACTGTACACGCACTAGTTTACGCATACTTTTCAAAAGACCAGTTTTACTAACATGCACGTCAGGGCGAAAAGCACTTCCACACTTTTCTGCGGTTGGAGCAGACGAAGCTTCATTTACAGTTCAAACTTGATGACGACTGGCCGTCAGAGTTTCTTTCTGTTCCTGACAACTTCATGGAGTGAAGTGATTAGTGAAGCTAAAAATGTAATTCAAGTTTCAAGTGATTTCAGTCTGGCCCGCATTTTTGCACAGGACAGAGGCAAACGATTTGTTGGCACGATAGCTGGTCTGGTGTGTTTCAGTGAAACATCTTCATCAAGCTCTTCGACGAGAGCAAACAAGTGGGAGGCGACAAAAGAGTGAGACGTCACCTTGCCGCTGCAAGCTGGCACACCGCCACACAATATTCACCCCTTTTCATCCAGACAGAGCGTCCCTCGAATTACCAAGCATTAGCTCCTGGACCCTTTGCAGAGGGAGGCGGGGGGCACACTGAGCTACTGTTCAGCTGGAATACAAGATGGCAGGTTCTTTTGAAAAGCTCACCACATGATGCCCACATGATACAAAAACACACTGCAGCGCTAACCCACAATGGCCACAGAGTTTACTAGCTATGTGGGAGCTGATGAGAGCAGACTGTGAGTGTTGGCAGCTGCCATGGTGGTCCCAAAGACTCCACGGCGACATCCATCATGCTTTAAACAGGCTGAATGTGGGATTTCGGCTAAACCCTGACTAGGTGTTGAGGATTTCGGGATGTTGGAGGCCGGACGGTTTACTTTGTAGCAAACTGTCACCTTCAATTTGTTTGCCTGTCCCCGCTGAGGCATCTTTACTCATCTGAACCAAAGACAATAAAGCAAAGTCCACCACGGTGGTGACATTTCATTTTTATTTCCAACTGTTTCTATAACGGCTGAGTATCTGAGTAGTCAGATATGTTACCGTCCATATACCCCTTCAGCGTGTAGAGTAAGGATCAAATGGGTCGCAAGCAGTGAGGGCAAGTTATTTCACTTCACACCTGCTCTGATAATATGTTGCACGCGTTTGTGAAAGAGTAAACAGGCTCTCAAAGTCAGAGTCAAGTTCGCAGGCGACAGTGAAACAAAACATGGGACAGCTGAGCCAGTTGTGAAACATCGTGTGCTCGGACAGGACGGGAGGATAACATTTTAACAGCTGCTCCTGTCCTGAAAAAAACAAAAACAAAACAACAACCTGAAAGTGTTTTCACCGACTCCACTTCCACTGTGAGCCGGAGGGCATGAGAGAGGGGCCGACATTATACACTGTTCCCTGGACTCACATGTGACCACAGAGGCTCTCTTTAGATTTGTGTCTCTCACTCTGATTCCCCTTTGGGGGGGTTCCTTCGGTCCATTCCCACAGCCTCCCCGCGAGGGTCCGGCTGGGATGAAGACAGAGAGCGCTCCATATGACTGCACCTCCCACCCAGTGAACTCTGACTGGAAAGACATTTTCAGCTTCTCAGCACATTCACACGTCTATCCAGTACAGATGAATACTGGAGTTTGTGCTGAAGAAATGCTAATTTTCCCCTCTGCTCATATTTAACTGCCTTGTTCGCACATTTCTGCACTCGACCATCCAACTAATGCATGGAATGAAAGGGGGCAAGCTATCCTTCATGAGAACTGACTTTGGGAACCACAGTTAGTGTGCTTGCCGAGCTGAGTGGATAAACAGAGGATTCATGTGGACGTGCCCTGCAACAATAATGACTTCTTCACAGAGCCCTCTTTGTGGAAAGATATGGTTTTCATATAAAGGGGGTATGTTTAAGTGTTTTTTCCCCAATTGCTGAGCATCCTTTCTTGTGGCGAAGGTCACTTTGCCAAGAGCTTTGGCGATTGCTGCGTTTACAACACAAGAGGCAAAAATACCACCCAGAGAAGACATTGTTAAGGTTCGAGTCCTTATTGAGCCACGTCCAGAATCTCAGCTGCGTTCCCGGTCAGGGGCTGGGGCTGCATTTCTTCAATGAATATGTCATAACAAGTAAACTACACCCAAGTATCCTCCCAGCCGGGCCTGCTTTTCTGAAATGATTGGGAACAAGCCCACCAGATTTTGCTGCAAAAAAAAAAAAAAAAAAAAAAAAAAAAGATACGAAAATGCTTTTAATTTGGCAATTTGTCAAATTGTCATAATATTCCCTCTGAGTATCTGGACACCTACAGAAAGGGACAATATGGCCTGGTGAGCATGCTAAATTCAGTTGGAGGAGAAGAAGTGGCAGAAACGGAAGTAAAAGAGTTAACATTGATGCTGGAGGTCTGATGCTGAATTTGGTGAGTAAACAGCTGTTAACGCGAATGTTGCTGATGCTGATGCTGAACCATGGACAATATTTCTAGTTCTCAAAGCCAACAATCACAAAACTTCCCATGGGCCGTTTGTGGATGATCCTGTTCATGTGATAATCTTTTGGCTGCTCAGATGTCCATAAAGGTCTTATTGTTCCTTATCTGCCAGGGCACACTATATTTTGCTGTACATAATCTAATATGCTGAACTGTCATAACTGCTTATGTAGAGTGCCTTAGAGCCTGCAGCTGCGCAGACCCCCTGAAGACATTTGAACAAGAGCATGAACATGAAGACGAAATGAAGGCTGGGAGCCGATGTTTGCAAGCAAGAGCACCAGCGGGGGGAGGAGTCTGCTCGATGAGTTTGCTCAAGAGACCAGCACCAACCGTCTCTGAGGAAGAACGAGGAAAAAGTCGCATTATTGCACTGACCACGAGCCCTGTTATGTCATACAGCTATGGACGAAAACCAAGACAAGCACAGAGAAACGGTACAAAGAGGAGAGAAGAATTGTATTTGATAGTAGATGAATTTCAAATGAATTCATGGGCTGAAAGGCGTGTAGGACCATGTGAAAAAACTAAAAAGGGTCTTTACATCACTCCCATACACATCAGGAAATATGTGCAGTCCGTACAGACATTAAATGAGCGCAATAGGAAGCACATTGTGTTTAATCTCGCTTCAGGGCCAGTGTTTCCTGTCTGAACCGTAACAGTGGGGCTGCTGCGGTTTGCTCCAGAATGTTTCTTGTGCAACAAAGTTTGGGAAGTGTGAAAAGTTTGTTGACCTTCAAATGAACTAGGCAGATTTTGCAACTGGCCACATTCTCGCTCTTTCACCTCTGGTGGCCATGGATACAGTCGTCTTTGTTATTTAGTGGCCATCAAAGACTTCAAAGACAGAGCTGTGAACACTCTGGCTCCGCAACTGACCACTTGACCCTCGGACGCCCCGCTTGTGGATAGCCGTGATAGGAAATGAACTCAAAATTACTCTGACCACAATCAGCCGGGGGATGAGAAAAGGACTTCAGATCTGAGGATATTAGCCTCTGCAGTGCCAAGAGAGAAGAATACACAGCCCAGCCCAGTGATAAATACCAGAGTGGTGGTCCTTCACATTCAACTAATACTGACGTTGGGTGGCATGGCTGCTACTTTGAAGGATTCACACTGTGATTGTGTTAGTTCTTGCTTCTGAAAAGAGCAGCAGTGGCACAATAACAAGACGACTAAACGGCCTTGGTCAAAACGTCATCTTTAATGTCACCCCCGCCGTTGATTCGATGATGAGGGTACTTCGACTCCAAGCGGAAACGAGTCTTTTCCCCCTGCAGCTATTCAGACTTTTTGGGACTTTCATACATTGTGTGTAATTAGAGAGGACACAGTTTGTGTGTTTCTTCAAGGGAGGGAAAAAGTTTTATGACTATCTATCTTCACAGGCAAAATGTGCCAAAAAAAAGTTTATGTTCGGTTTGGTTATAAAACTGTGTCACTGTATATCACTCTGATGGAAAATGAGTCTGTTTAATCAGTTTTATCAAAGGCAGATTGTTGGCACAGCCCCTAAATAAAGTTTTCCTCAAGGCCTGCCATTTTGCTCTTCCAGTGCCAAAACACACAACGTGCATTAAATGACAAAAGGATTATTTTACTCAGACTGTTTGTATTTTAAAGGAGGGGGGGCAAAACTAAAACGTCTACAGGATGAGATCAATTCTATCATGCATTTTAAACTATAAATCTTTTTGGATGTGAACATGACATCAGAATCTCATACATTCAAATGCAATTACCATTTACAGTAGCTTTTTGTTTCTCGCAGTTTAATGTTCCAACTCGAAATGTGCCTCATTCTGTTGCTGTGTATGCGTGCATGTGTGCCAAAGTTTCTCTTTCTTCATCTCAAACCTTCACGGAGCGCTATATATAAATCTCACAGCTTCTTTTTGGACCAAGCGTTGCCTGCTGCACGCTAAATTTAAGTGACAGCCTTCTGTTGAGCTCGAGGAAACTCGCAGCTTCGGAAACCGTTGCATGCAGACTCTCACCATGTGGCAGCTCATTGTGTTGTCTCCGTGTTTTGTAAAGTTAAGAACACAAAGTGTCCCCTTACGCACAAACTGCCAAGAGAAAATACAGTCTGGAGGTACACAGACTTCTACAGACAAACCGCTGCCAACACTTGCATACAAAAAATCCATATGTTTCCATTGTTGGGACTATGCTGTCATTAGAATTATATAAAGCAAACTCCTTAATTATCATTCATCATTGTGATTTGTGGGAGAGATTAGATCGCGTACATGCAGCTAAGAAAGTATAGAAGTCACGTGTGCTGTTGCAGAAATAACCAGGAATGGATGTGCGTGTTTGATACCAACCGAGGGAACCACAGTGGGCGTGCTCAGCGAACTGAGTGGATAAACAGAAGATTCATGTGGACATGTCGTGCCATGATAATGATTTGCTCTGTGTGAGGAAAGAAAATAGCTCTGTTTTCATTTAAATCCCGAACTGAACATCTTTCTCTGACATCAAACTATGGTGTTGGGCAACTTTTTTTTTTTTTTTTTTTTTTGCAGAACCATCCTCTCTGCAACGACTCAGCTGTTTGTCTGCCAGGAAATACATTCACAAACAAGATATCCAGTTGTCTCGGGGGTAACAGGGATGAAATGACCTATGGTTTCACACAAAGCCCTCTGGGCTGTCGCTAGACAGAAAGATCAGAAGGAAATCAGATTCTTCTCGTGATAGTGTTCTTATCACATGTTTATAAAGCTCTTCTTGTAATTCTTTTGCTGGGGCGTATTATGTTTCCACATACATAGTTCTGCTTTGTACAACAGTCATAAACTATTATTTAAAGCTCTTCACAGCCCAAAGCACATTTATGTATATGACCTTTAAAGAAGAGCTGGGAGCCAACCTTTCAGTTTGTTCATGAAACCAGCCATCTTTCCATCCCTCCATCCATCTATCCATCCATGTCCAGGGGGCATTTGATGTGACGCAACTGTGGACAAAAAATAAATAAAGATAAAACAAGTGCGACAAAGCAATAGGACTGCACTGCAGCGAGCAACATTCCTAAACTTGATACCAACAGCGTTGGCCGAGCGAATCATTTTCCATTAATGGATCAACTGTTTCTGAGCCTTTGAATTTCCCACATTGTTGCTTTGTATGAAACGGGGACAGCAGACAATGAGAGGAAGTGAAGGGGAGCGACAGGACGCGACTCTGCGAAGGGCTCGGGCTGGTTTTAAGCCCAATTCCCAGCAGCCACTGGGAGCTACCATTAGTCATCGAATGTTAGCGTAAAACTGGTGATCAGAGCATCTTTTACTTTCAAACACAAGTTAACATGCAGGCGTGAGAACAAAAGCTCAAAATACCATATTGTACGAGGCACAGGCAGCACTTTGCAGTGATCTCAGCATCGGGCGTTATTATGCTCATATGTTATATGTCGTGAAATATGGATGTTTGTTATTAAGGCTAAGTTTATTATCAAAATGCTATTGTTTTTGGCTGGACGCATATGAAAACATTTGGAAATGGTTACTGTTGGAAGAACAAGCAGAGTATGTGCAGTGATTACCGCTCAGCTGAGTACATGCAGGTCTACACTTGTTTGTGCCAAACAGGGGGTCTAGGTTTCTCTTGTCATTCCATGTGATAATCTCACGATGCAATGAATTATGGGTAAAAGTTCTGCTGGAACTCAAAGCCTGTGAGAAAGCTCAGAAGCAGAGAGAGAACTAATTGTGATGGAGGTGTGTGCATCTGCGACGGTACACACTCGCACACTCTCTCAGGCAGTTGCTCACTTACTGTATTGAAATCGGTTGAGGCAGCTCTGTGTGAAGCTGAGTGATGATTCTCTGATGGGCTCTGTTAAAAGGCTCAGCGGAGACGTTGGCTTCGGCCCAAGTGCATTTGCATTCCTCAGGGGCAAGCCGTCCAGTATTATCTCTGCCTGCGCCAACAGAGGCCCCTGAAACCACAAAGGACTTGCTGTGTTGGCCTCTCCCCCCCCCCCCCCCCCAGCACCATATTTGCTGGGGAGGAGAGGTTGACTTCAGAGGCGCCTAATTATGCTGACGCCACCAGCTACGGATGCACCTGCAGACAAACAGGTGTTTATCTCCTCAGCCTGTGAGGTGCCTTTCTTTGCTCTAAAAGGGAGCGCCTTGGCAGAAGCAGACACTTATTATATGCTTCAGCTGAATGAATGATATTTGACCTGAGGCCATAAAGAAAGACTTTTTTTTTTTTTTCTTTTTCTCTCAGATGTTTTCATTCCATGCCATTTCTTCAGCTTCTCCAAAGACACGTAAACGTATAACTTAATGCACATGTGCGATAGCTGGGCTGAGTTGTATTCGTGGTCGACGCTGGCTTTTCTTTGGAAGCGTATCAGGAAGTGTCATAAACTCTGCGGTATCAGCCTTCACTGGAAACATAAAGCAGTTCCACGCTAGAGAATCTGCAGGTGCGTAATCTGAAATCTTTGCAGAAAAGAAGAAGCAGCAGAAGGACTGTCGACGTGGGGGCTGCTGTGCTACGGTGGGAGTGTTCGGGCTTGGGTGGTGTAACATTTCTGTGTGGAGGATTAAGGTTGTTTGAGGGGAGATAAGACACCGCCGGATCACAGTGCTGTTAAATGCATCTGCCAGAGCCAGTGAAGGAGCAGCAGCAATGCAGAGACTCTGCCAACATTCTTGCAGATCAACACCAGCTGAAGCACCCCCTCCACCCCCCCCATCTCTCCCTGACCCCTGCTGCCAAAACCTGAGATGGCACCTAATAAGGACTCACTGCAGCGTGTCACACTTCTGAACAGTCCACAGATTCAGCGCCATACTGATACACTAATTGAGATACTTACACTTCCCAGAGTGTTTCCATCATAGGTAACCACATCTCTGCTCCCTGGCTCCTGTACTCCATCTATTATCTGTGATCCGACAGATATCAACCTATCAAAATCCACCGCGACAAACAAAAATACCATTTGCACATGAATACGTTGCCAATACGTCTATAAATTGAATATAATACATGAAACGCTACACTGACATTTATGTTTCTCTGCTACTTAGAGCAGGGTACGTCTTACTGTGCACTACTGTGAATGAGTTATTTTGGTGTTGTGATGCAATTTGACAAGACGAGTGTCAGGCTGTCTGGATGGCACAAAGACAGTTACCTAGGCATTATTTCATTTCTGACCAATGTGTGTTTGGAGCACCGGGTCAGTACATCACAGACGTCAGAACTTCGAAAACCACAAAGGTCACACCGGTGAGGAAGGAGGAGGATGACTATCGGCCTTGGCGGTACAGTCTTGAGTTCCAGCTCTGTGCAGCCATGAGTATGTGACAGCAGAGCACGCTCAAGCCTGCCAGCATTGACAAGGGATTTCTTAAATTACAAGGACATCTAGTGGATAGAATATGAAATACCAGTTGAAAATTGTGTGCATGTGTGCAGCTTGTACTTTCCAGCATTGTTAACTCTTATGTGAGGCCCCCAGCTGCACAGACACATTAATCGCGAGCTGTCAGGTGCCACGATGGATGTAGTGTGTGCAGAGGCTCACCAGAGGGCATGAGGTTACCATCAGATGACAAGGTCCTTCCCACACCTGAGCCAGTGAACTCTTCAGTGGCCTTTAGCCATCGCTGGGCGTGTAATTTAAAACGTATTGACGAGCACTCACAGACGCCGGTGTCCATCAGCTGCGAGGAATCCATGTCTAATCTCTTACAGAAACGTGGACAGTCAGGCGTCAAGGCGAGTCCTCTGATCTTACAGTGGACATAATGAACGCTCCTGTTGGCTGTGGTTCTTCCGCAGGGCTGCTGTGGTTGTTAGAGGATGTGTTAGACCGCTGGGGAGCTGCTGCACAGAGTAGGTAACATATTAAAGGTCTTAGGAGAGACGAGGAAGATTGGTTGTAAGGATGATGGCATCACGGGGAAGATTATTAGAGAACAGGTCAGCGTCAGCGTGGCATCTCTTCAAATGATTCCAGCAGTGAAGGCACCCAGTTCAAAGTTACATACACTCTTTATTCCAGGTCATACACATCTCTCAAAGGTATAATCCAATAAACAGCAACACAGGCATTTACAATGAAAGGACAAATAATTCACTTTCACAATAACAAAATGAAGGTTGCCTCTTTTCCCAGCTGTTGCCTTTAGATTTGACCGGCAGATCACAAACGAAATATTCAGTTACCAATACTGCTATATTACTAAAACATGTGAACACAGACATCCATGAAACTAGAATTTGACGATACTCTGTTAATTCACAGTCTGATGTCTTTTGCCATGTTTTCCAAAACTACATTATGAGACTTTTACCTTCTTTTTTCACGATGGCCCCTTTCATGAACTGCATTTTGTAGGACATGAATAGTATGATAATAAATTTCACCGGACATCTGGAGCCTGAAATACTTCTTTGAAATCTTGGAAAATTCACAAAAATAAATGCATCCACTGGACTAATACTAAGGACATCCACAGTGCTGTGATCGAACACAGACAGTCTGGATAAAGTCTGTTTGACTTTTAAAAGCGTCGTCTGAGAGATGGAAATTACTTCTGTACTGTTATTTATCATAGATTTGATCACACAACATAAGCTTTATTGGTGTAGTGAGGATTGTGGTTGCGATGTAACATTTTTCATTGCAAACATCTGGCCACACCAACAGGTTGAAGATGAATGGATGGAAATATACTTGCATAAGTTTGTACTACTAGTACTAATTATATAAGTATATAAATATTTTGCTTTTAATAAGCTGCAGGCAGATACTTATGCTGTTTGCAGGGTGAACTCAGGAACAATACTGAACGAACTGAAAACAATATTAAACAGAAGGGCAGGTTATGCTCAGCTGGACTGAAAGGACTCCTTGCTCCTGTTGGTTAAGGCAGTCTGTTCAGTCTGATCCCGATAATGCAGCACACTCCAGGCATGGATTCGGTCTACACGTCTTCATTCTCACAACAATAACGACGGACACATCGCTATCAAAATGCTGTTGGTGTGAAGATTTTGGTGCTAAATTCTCAGTTCTTGCTACAGTTTTTTTTTTTTTTTAACCTTCTCTACACATCTGTTACTACTTTGTCATCCTGTTTTTTTTTTCCTTCTTTAAAAGAAAAAACTAACTGTCATTGGTAATATCCATTAACAACTGTGAACTTGAAGCTACATTTTCAACAGTAAGGGCCAGTTTCCTATATGAGGTTTATGTGGTTTTAAAACCAGGCTTCCGTCTCTCACAGACATGGCTTTGAATCATCCTGCGTTTAACTTTGTCCCCTAAGTCCTCAAAATACGATGAAATTGTCTCCAGGACTCAAAAGAGTGAGACATCAATGACATTTCTCTTTTTGAAAGGCTTAAGGTTAATGATCAGCCAATGCAGACGTAAGAAAACGTGTGATTTTATGATGGCCTTTTGTGCTCTAACAGCTAAGACAGGTGTTCGATCTTAACCTTGTTAGTGAGAGCTGTGTTCGCCAATTCAAATTCAGCTCAGTGTGTTAAAATCTTAGATTCAAGACATTTCAGATAAAAAAGTTTTTCAAGCACATTACTTATTCTGGATTCAAGCCATATTTTGATGTCATTTAAACTCTCACTGGGAAAAACTTGCTACAATAATATTAGCTTACTAAGTCGCAGATGGATTCAAGTCAGGGGTGTATTATTACCAATTTGTGCTGTCTGGGTCGTTTTAGTCAGTGCAGTTTTAACTGCATAAGAACTTTGTGATTTCCACAAGATGATTGATAGTGTTTATTTCTGCAGTAGCTCCCAGCCACGTAGCTTCAGAGGACGGGGGAGAGCTGGTTTTGTGTCAGCCAGGCCAATGAAAGACGCAGCAGGACGGCAGAGCTTCCTTTATCTCCTTCAGTATGATTATGACACAGCACAGGTTCATTATGCCTTTTCCTGGAGAAACTAAGCCCCACACTGAGACGCAATTTCAGATTTTGGCATGCGAAGAGCCTGCATTGATCTTAAAGGTCTAGCCATAACGACTTGACCATGTTGGATGGCTGTTTACACACATCTCTGAATGCTACATGTACTCATTAGCTGCAATTAGCTGGGTTTATCCAAAATAAACGTCTCTAAAAGATATACCATTTAGATGCAAGCCGCAGTGCCACACACTGTGGTGCACTTTTTCTGGTATCAGTGCCTCCCAGCGTATCCTGAAACCACTGAAATATGAATGAGTCTGAATACGGGAAGACGAGAGGAACTTAATTAGTAATTTTTCAAATGAATGGCAAATTGAACTTTATAATAAATCAATTTGTCATGATGGAAAAAAAAAAGAAGGAATTTCAAATCTGTTAAGCTGCTGTTTGCACAAATCATCCAACCCAATCATCTTGTTCAAAAATTCAAAACGTTATTTGACTACTATTAGTTGAAAGTTTGTATTTAATTTTATTTATTCTGCAAAAACAAACTGAAATGGGAAATAATATGCATATTAACATTATATAAATAATTCAAAAGCAGCTGAATAGGTTTGTTAACTCCTTTCTGAAGAGACTCCTGATCATTATATTATGGTCCAAGTGCAACCATAGCAGATTTTATCTTTTACATTTCAGTTGCTGATGTGTTAATTGTTCAGTTGACATTGAAGGAGGAAGAATGAGAGCTGTCACATATATTTATGGAAAGGTATTCACTCACTGGTCTCACACAGAAAGAAAGTTATTTGGAAAAAAAAAAATAAACAACTGGTCTTTCCACCACAAAGATAGCACCGCCTTTGGCCTCTTCGGTGACCCATCATGAGCTTCGCGGAGAGCGATACTGAAAAGCCCCAATGAACCAGAGCGGTGCCTCAGGGGAGCATCAGGGGAGCGTCAGGCGTCCCCGCTGCTGATCGGTCTGACGGGCCTTAAATCACCAAAGCTGTGTGTTGTTTCTCAGTGATTTCCTTTTACACCCAGCTGTTAGGTGGTAAGTGGATATATGATTTTTGAAAACTAACGTCAACTCGCATCCTAAATAACCTTTCACGAGTTTCATCTCCACAATGTTGGCGAAGAATGGGAACAGTCTCGATACCTGTTTAAACTCCCCTCCGACCAATGAGCATGTCTGAGGTATAGATTTAGACTTTGACTGAATACATTTAGATATGTGAGCTACTTCCACAAAATAGTTCTTAAATGTTAAATCTATCATATCAAAGCTCATACAACAAAGAGAACATTACCTCATTACAAAAAATATAGACTAGTAACATTTAGGATCAACTATCCATTAAACTCTAAAATACATTTTAAGTGAGACAGCATAGAGTTGCACAGTGACAGGATGTTCATCTCCCAGTTGGAAAACGGTGGTAAGCTCCAGTGTTTTCCTTTTTTTTTCTCTCTCTTTTCATTTTGGTATAATTACTGAACGATCAATAACATTGGAGAGGAAAAAAAAAAAAATAATTCAAATATTGTAAACATCATACCGGTACAAAAGCACATGTCGCAAGACGTGGTCAGAAAACGGCGATATAGGCAGCGCGGACAGCTTTTACTCCTCCTCCATTGACTTCTCAATCTCCTTCAGCCTGCGGACAAACTCCTGAGCCTCCCTGTCTCCGATGCGAGCATCCAGCATCCTCATGATCGGCTTCTCTGGAGGGGAGAGCAAACAGATGACAGTATTACCCACGTTTGACACAAATATCTCCAGATTGGATGGCTTTTCATGTGGTATTGGAAAAGTAATTGGAAACCCAGATCTGGTCTCTCAGGAAACCAATATTATGTTTGAGTTGGGGAAATAAAAATAAAGACACTGATACAGCTCGGGGCTACATGTACCGCTGGGTTTACTGCGAGACAGGTGCAGAATGACTGGCTGGACGCTCTTGCCGGCCGCGGAGGCGTTTGGTCTCCCCGGCCAGCAGAAGTCGCTGAGAGGAGCCACGGCTTCACCGGCGAAGTCGTTGGTGGAGAGCCAGTCATAGTCCATCACAGTGAAGGTCAAACAGGCAAACCTGTGTCGGTAATGTTCAGGACTGACGTGGCTGGAAGGACACGAGGACCAAAGGGTTCAGACTCAGGGAGCGTACGGATATACAGGCTGAGGGAGAAGGAGAGGGGGGAAAAAAAAAAAATCTACTCACAAGTAAAAGAGCTCGTCAAACACTGGATGCAGGGTCTTCAGCTTGACTTGTGTGCGTTGACTCTTGGCCATTGGGAAGAGGTGATGAGGGCAGAGCTCTACTATGACAAACGGATCACTGAGTCCTGAGGACGACAACAGAAGTGTGTAAAAATCTCGACTTTGAAACCTTCACTTGCATTTCAGTCAGGCCTTTTCCACAGCTTTACCATTGGCATCCAGTGCGATGATATCGGCGGCGTGCAGGATCTCCACTGTCAGTCTCTGCTCGGGGGCATCGTAGTAGCACTTCACACTGATCCGACCATATCGGGTGTGTTTCAGCGTTTTCTGCAACATTGAGTGCACCTTTGTGTATTTTTCTTTTCCCCCCACAACAGAGACACTTTAATATTGTGAAGAACAAATACTTTGTGTTTTATATGCATCCATTCTTTGCATCAACTGAAAATATCCTGGTTAATAAAGGAGCTGAAGCGACAGACGGCAATCAATACTTCAGTTGTTTGCTCTGAGGCACAAATGAGATGGTCAGCCGGGGGAGCTGAGACACACCTGCTGGGAAATCTTCTCCAGATAGTACTGTTCAATCAGCTCAAAGGAGGAACACTTATTCAGCCTGAGCTCCTCGTCCAGGCTCTAAAGCAGCATGAGGGCGGTCAGAAAAAGGAGACAGATAAACAACACCGAGGTTGGAAGGACAGATTGAAAAGGAGGATTGAAAAACGTCGATACCTTGTAGTCTCCAGTCTTCATGTCTTCCAGGGAAAGCCCCACTCCCTTAGCTTGGAAGAACTGCAGCAAAGTCTAAAGCACACACAAAAAGAACGAAAGAAAGAAGGAAAAAATTCACATCTCTGATTTGATGTTGTTCACACAAACAGCATGAAACCTGTGGTAGGAGGGAAACATGATATCTGCCAAAAGCTCGTGCCATGACTTCTCATGCAAATCTGTCGCGTCCTCTCCCAGCTGGTTAAATTGGCATTGGAATATACAGCTTCCCCCACATCATCATTCATGAGGGGACTCACTTTGGCAATGAACTACTATTTAGTGGCTTTATAAATATCTGATATATGCAAATGGTTGCACGACAGCAAGCAGACAGAGCTAATTAAAGGCTGATGATGACAGCAGTGATGATAATCTTCACAGAGATGACAAGAGTCTTCCTGAGACTTTGAAAGACATGCGTCGGGAAACAGCAACAAAGAGAAAAATATCGCGAGAGAAGATTCGCCGAGCGCTGACCTCCACTGTGTACTGGAAGCGGTTGTAGAACTCCACCTGAGCGCCGCTGTTTTCTGTGACCGTGTCCAGGATCATCCGGAGGAGCAGCTCCCACAAGCTCTGCAGAGCTCTACGAGGCAGCAGACCTGAATTAAACCCCTGAACCCTCACTGATAATAAGCTGTCTGACTGTTAGAGCTCAGATTCATTTTCTTTACTCAATGCTTTCAAACTGATGAGTCAACAGTGAGGAGGATTATGCCTCCTGACTGACTGATCGAATCATTTACATCTTTATGTCTGGTTTTTTTTTTCATTATTATTCTACCTAGATGTTTTCACACACGACACATCAGTTTGATACAGTCTGATGTGTCACAATGTTCATCTGCTTTATGTGACTGTTTCATTTATGAAGGAAAGACTCTACAGACTTTTATAATTAGCAGCACTGACTCACCAGATGGGACAGAGCAGGTCGTCAAAATTTTAACTAAGAGCAGTTATGCTAATTAAAGCTCATTGTCCCTGTAGTGCAGAAAAATAAATGAAGTCCCATTTATAATGAGGAGAGGTGAGATTTTACCTCGTCAGGTTCTCCTTCACCAGATTTTCAGTGAGGATGACCATAGTGTCTTGTAGGTACTTCATGAGAGGTGACACGGCCTGAACGATCGACACATAAACAGACATTGCACGTAGTGCAAGAACAAAACTCTCACAAAGAGTGAATGCTGTGAAAGAAGAAAGAGCAAAAAAAAAAAAAAAACAACCTAACCTTCTTCAATTCTGCATTTTTTTGTTGATTTAGTAAATCAAAAATATACAATTCAAATAAAAAATCCTTGCCAATTCTTTTGCTATCTACTTGTTATGCTATGTACTTTCTTTGTCTTTATATTTTTGGATTCAAATAAAACAAAAATCCCCCAAAATCCTGAATCCCGTTGAGAACTTACATCGTCGTTGTTGATGGAGTCTGGAGACAGGCTAATGTGCTGGATGTACCGCCGCAGCTCGGGCAGCATCTGCACAGACAGAAGCTCTCACATGTGTGTCCCAGTGCTATCCACTGATACAGACAGCATTCTGGGGTTCAAACATTTATCTAGAAATCTGCGGGCGGGTGACATTTCCCCAAAGATAACAGTGCATTTATTAATGGGCATGCATTTGATTTTATTTTTCTCTAAATTGTGCAATCTTATTATGCACTCAAAAAAAAAAAAAAAACCAAAATATTACTGCTCACCCATCAATGTTTTTACATGACATTAATGGACAAACTGCATATATGCCCCTCAGCGTGTGATTCACCTTGTCTGTGAGCAGCGCAATGAGACGTTTGGCTTCTCTCTGCAGGTCCAGGTCCATGTTGAAGAGCTGCCCATTGAGAGCCTTGTAAACCTGCTCCTTCCCCTCCACCCCACACGACTCCTCCATGGCTCGCTCCACAGCTTGCCAGTCCAGGTCGTGGGGCAGGTGACTCAGGAAAAGGCGCACATGCTCTGTGTTGTTCAGGGCAATGCAGAACTAGCAGGAAGTGAGGAGGAGGAGCCCGAGAGGAGAAACAGAGGGTGGAGGTGGAGAGACAAAGAAGGAAAAGAAGCAGGGCTACAGAAAAGTGGAGGGATGTGTGAGTATAAATGGAGGATGAGTACAGGCACCAATTTTTTTTTTTTTTTTTTTTTTTGGATTGTAAACATATATGACCTCCTGCTGAGCCCCTGGAGTTGCATTGGCTGACATTTACTTTCCACGTCATGGTACACCCTCCCCCGGTTGTCTTGCTACAGGCGTTACCTGCACTGTGAAGCTCTTGTGGTCTCGACCCAGCTGGTTCCTCTCAATCTTGCGCGTTATCATCTCTGAGTAGCACACAGCCTCACTGCAGAAATTCTGAGAAAAAAACCCCCACAAAAAACAGTTATTACAGGAAAATGATTGGCTTCTAATACTGCCATAATCCTCCATTAACCCCGATGATGTGTGTGTATATGGAGGACACAAGTGCTCGAGTGTGACAACACTGGAAGTGGCACTCACGTCTGTCAGACGGGTGACAAAGATGAAGGCCCCCGCAGAGTCTGGCCAGGCCAGCTGGAGCCAGATCTCTCGTACCTGGCTGAAGCAGGATGTCACTTCCACCGCCGAAGAGCTGTGTTTGGCCAACTGCACCGGCACCAGCTGCTCACAAAACACATCAACCACAAAGGCAACATCTTTTTCAAGGCTGAGCAATCGGAATGGTAAAAAAAAAAAAAAAAAAAAAAAGACAGACTTTTTAAAAGTCCTATCTATTTAGCATTTAATAAGGACTACATAAACAATTAATCACTGATGAGCCGTGATCATGAAATTTGCTTTGTATCAACGACAGAGATCAACTCAAAGATATAATCCTTAAATCATACCTTTTAGTGGATTCAGATGCATTGACGGTGAGAGTTTTATGAGTTCGTGACCTGGACACTTAAAATAATTAAAAACCCCTTTAAAACATCTGACCTCCATCATTTTCTTCACTGCTCACCTTGTCCGTCTCCACGGCTTTACGGATCCGGTCACAGGATCTGTCATGAACGATCTGCAGCCACTTATGAATCGAGGACTTGAACCAGTTATGAAAGCCAGTCAAGGCCAACATTTTGGCGTCTCTATGGGAAAAGAGCTCATATTAAACACACTCCAGGCTGAAGAAAAAGTTGAATTTCCATCTTCTTGTTGCCATTTCGAATAAATACCCAACAGCCAGAGACTTTTTAAGCTTGTAAAAAACAGAGCTAAGAACTAACTTAAGTGGAAGAAACTCCCGGAAGCCTTTGAGGATTTTCAAGGACACAAAGAGCTCAAAGATGGTCTCTCCCATTGTCTGGGTCAGTCTGGAGCTTTCCTGCTCCAGACTCCCACACACCCGCTCCATCGCTACGTTCACATCATCCGCTACCTGGAGGATGAAAGGAAATCATCTCTGTGCTGTCAATGTCAGCAACAACAATACAGAACGGCTCTTCACATTTTCAAAGACGCACCTGTTTCTCCAGCTGCCTGTAAGAAATGCTGAAGAAATCTACTTTCACAGCGCTGCGAGAACAAAAACAAAAGGATGAAATAAATCAGGCCAACAATGCAGATCTGTGTTCCTTTGTCGGGTACCACAACATTTATCCTTAACGTCTTTTTGTTTTTTCCCCTGATCGTTTCCTCTAAGAGCCGCTGCATGTCTGGCACTCCTGATATTCACCTGTAGAAGAGTTTGTTGTAGATGTTCTGGGCTCTCTGTACGTCTGCACACACAGCATCCACCACCTGAATCAGCTTCTTCAGCTGCTCCTCCAGAGTCTACATCACCGACACACAACCAACATCCTGAGTTTCCCTCAGTTCTTCAGACACAGTCTGCTTAAGACTCAGTGAGTATAAACTTACCCCCTCCTCTGGTTTGTATTGCGCAATTAAACTCTCGTACCACTCTGACGATCCTTTCTGTTGAAGTAATTACACTCATTAAAGCAGTAAATGGTTAATCATATAACTATGACACCTCAACACCTACGAATATACACCTCATCTTCATTTACCGTGAAGTTGAGCAGAAGAAATGGGGAAAAAAAAGAGCAATCAATTAAAAGAAATATAAATACAAATAAAAACACAATCAACAATTTATAAACAGAAGTGAAAGGTTTAGAGATTATGGATCAGAAATGACCAAGACCTGCCACCAAATTCATTTTAAAAGAGTTTTATAGTCAGCTCACCGACAGAAAAAGCTGTAAGTTGCTCTTAGGGGAAGCTGAACTCATTTAGGCTTTATGTAATGGAAACATGGAACAACATGGAAGTAATGCACGATGGCTGCTTGCCAAAAAGAACTTTGTATATAAACTAATGCATAATCTAATCACAGCTGTCCGAGCAAGGAGACTATCCAGCCCTCTTATACAGGACACAACAGTGATGAGACAGCATCAAGGAGCTTTACAGTCGCAGCCTCAGAGATGTCAACATAACCTGATGATAAACTGATGAGCTTCTTATTTTACAGTGTTATGAGACACAGAATTTATTCCTAATTTCTTTTGCCTTTGTGTAATCTCCAATTATCCTCTGAATTGCGGCGAAAATCTGAAAATAATCGGACCCAAGGATCAGCTATGTTGATTCTTAAATTTCTGCAGAAAGGATTAAAGCAGCTTTTCTCTCTGAAGGGGCGAGCGGACGGACAGAGTCGCACATGGCAGAGCTCGGCCGGAGGAACTGAAAAGCTGTGAAGGACCTGGAGCAGTTAGTGTCCGTCATACAATCTAATCAAAAAAATAAAAGTCTTGAGATAGTGACTGCAACAAACTACACAGGATGCCTTCAAGCTATCTTCCAGGAAGCAAACAGTTTGGTCACTCGGTTGCCTTCCAGCTGTTACCTTGACAGCAGTGGTGATGTCCAAATGCAGCTCGTTTCGAAGAGGGCATACAGTCTTAAAAGCCCGCATGTTCTGCATGTAGCCGATCCCCCTGACACACACAGACAGGAAGTAAGTTACAATCAAGACTACTTTCAGCTTCCATAAATCACACTCGCACACTGAGCTCCAAATTTTTTATCCATTTCAATGTATGTAGTTATGTTAGTATGAAAACTATGAGGAGAATGTGTGTGTATTTCTGAGAAGTAGAAAATCTCCCTTCTTACAAAAAAAAAAAAAAAAAAGGGAGAGTCAGACACACCAGCATGAACTTTGATAATCGCTGATTTTACTCACATACACAATCAGTTTTTACCGTCCTAAGACTTTGAGCCAAAGCAGGATATCTCGATAAACACCACAAAAACAAACACTTCCTCATGACTTCATGAACACCTGAGCTTTTGGTGGTTTTATATTTCCCGCTGGCCAACACATTGTCGCTGGCAATGTGTCCGGAAAACTGATGGGTGGATTTCCCATGAAATTCACAGCGGATATTCATGTCCTCAGAGGATGAATGCTTATGATTTTGGTGAGTTCTCCAGTCTAAAAGTTCTGCATCTTCTATATCTGTTTCTAAATCTATAATCCTCAATCTGATGCAATGAAAGAGCAGTAATCCTGTCAGATTCCCGTGACTGCATGGCGAAAATACCAGCGTGTATGACTTTACTAGTGGAACTGAGGAATAGTATGATATGTAGAATAACATGCTAGATGCTACTCATCATAAATATGTATATTATATTGTTGCTTTTGACGACAATGTGTTCAGCTTTTATCGGGGAAAAGTTGTAGCCACAGCAAATTTCAAATATCCATTCTTATATGAATAATGAAAAATGAGAAGATATCGCTGATTGAGTAAGGAGAGCTCTGTGCTTTCTCCACAGAGTATGACTGGTTGTTGCCTCTCCGCATCTGTCGGGGCGAGAGGCCGCACGCGTTCCCATTACGGCGCCACGGGGCGAGTGCGTTGACGTGATGTGATGGCAGTGTGACTTTACCTCAGCATGAGCTCGTAGCGTGTAATGGCAGCGGCGCTGGTGCAGGGGAAAACCTGACGCATGTTCTTCATCAGGCACAGGCAGTGATCTGTGTACAGCCTGAAGCTGTCTGACAGCTGCCTCTCCTGGACACAGGAAGGGGCCCTCAGTTATAGCTTCAAGTACACTGGCTGTGAGACATTTTTGGCCGAACCAAAAACCTCGATGAATGTCAGTGAGGTAGTTGAACTAATGAGGTGACTGTTTCCAGATGATGAAAGGTTCTTTCCTACCGGGAAGCCTGACGGCAGAGAACCTACCAGTTCGCCCCTCACAGTTGGGGGGTCCCACTCTGCATCGATGGTCCTCAGGAGGCGCAGCAGCAGGGAGTAGCACACCCTCTGGGTCCGATGGTGGCTGCTGTAGCACTGCCAGCGACTGTGTCAGAAAACGCAACACAAACCTTTTACCTGATGCCAAAAGCTTCCGCGTTTGAGTCGGGCCACTTTGGTCCTACATTTATACTCACATAATGGCCTGCTGAAGAGGCGAGAGATCGGTTTGCACAGCGTGGTGAGTAAGCACAGTCCATGCTGCAGGACAAACCTGCCCGTTCCAGTTGTAAGGTTCTCTCTAGAAATATATTTGGAAGGTAAGCATGTCGTTTCAATTTGACTATGACAGAAGAATATGTTTGTGCTCATCGAAAATTTAATGAGCACTATAAATATCGCTATGAATCAACGAGCTAGTCGCTTTCTGTCCTTTCAAAACACCTCAGTCAAGTAGTGCAGCATACAGGTCATTCTGTCCTGAATGCTGGAATCAGGCCGCCAATGAGGTATGATCTGATCATCACTAAAGCTAAACCCAGCAGCACACAAACAACACGTCTTCATTCTAAAGGTGAATAATCTGGAGGAGACTCACCTTGACGTGAGCATGTTCATACTCCACAATCTGACTCAGCATCTTTTGGTGAATGGAGACATTTGAGTCTTTCTTCGACAAAGTTGTGTCTCTCTGCAGGTAAAAAAAAAAAAAAAAAAAAAAAAAGTCAATAAAAACAACAAAACAAGTTTCATTTCCTCGTCATCCACACCAAAAATGTAAGACACACCAGGCTGGTGAAGAGCTTCAGTATCAGGTGACATTCTCCCTGAACTTTGGACGCACTGGACCGAGGCTCCAGCTTGAACCAGGTGTCGTATCCGATGACGGGAATCTCCTGCAAGAAGGACACCAGCCTCATTCCTGCAGTAATCAGTTCACTCCCTTCAGTTTGAAGACACGCTGAGTTTTTTTGTTAACTCACATTCAGGGGGATGTTGATGCATCCCAGGAAGTCATCTGCGTTTTCCTCAGAGCCTGATGAGGCAGATCCATTGGCGCGCACTGACTTTGCGATTTGCTTGAAATACCTGAAACACCAAAAACAGAGCGCTGCACACTGGCCGAGTTATACTGTGAGAGACAATTCAGAAGTTATTATTTTTATCTGATAGCTTTATGTGCCGTAACTTAACGTCAAAGTGGGTTTCAATTCCTCATGAGAGTTGGATATTAGTCGGGTTCTTTTGTTACAAAGGAAATTGCCCACTTTCCACTACATGATCCTTCTGTTCCTCGGCTATGATTGCCATTGCCGGGTTTTCATTTTCATTAGACATGCCTGCCATTTATCAGTTTCTCCGTGATCCCACTGTACTCTCTTTGTGTGCACACAGCTTTATTGGTATTGAGGTTACTTGTATGTCAGTCCGCATCTTTAAGGTGAAAGGGACAAAAAAAAAAGAAAGAAACTATCCACAAAATTAATATGCAGTCAAGTGTCAGTGATTTTCAATAAGCGTGGAGAAGCCTGGCCTTTTCAGTCCTGGTGTGCAACGTCTTAATTTAGATGGAATCAACCGTTGGACCTTTTTCATAAATCCATTGCCAACTATGACAATGTCCAAATCTGAATTTCTTACAGAAGATGCATTTGAGACATTTTAATAATTGGCATTCCCTCCAAGGATCACGTTATGGTGTGTCTTCTACCTGCCCATTCCTCGAAGTCCACTGACTTCATTGAGCTTTTTGCAGGCCTCAGCGACAGACACGTCATCATCATGATCCCTAAAGACCAAAAGGAAAAGTCAGGGGTCGTTATTGCCTCTCATTTCCTCCGGGAGCAGCTTTCATGATCTTTGCACAACAATAAACTGAGGTGAGAAGATCGACCATCGAGGCCCGTTGTCATTTATCTGCTCCACTTTTACTGGAGACGAGTTCACTCCTCACAGAGCTTTTTACCACAGGAAGGATAAGTTTTGACTCTCAAGTGAATCTGTCATGCAACAAGAGTCAAATCAGTTATGAAGCTAAAGCTGAATATTTTCAGGGACATGATGGATAAAACTGGAATCAACAGTGCAATATTTTTTTCATCCAGCTCGAAGAAAAAAATCTCTTCTATTTGGCTCGATTTATTAGATAGTCACTGCAAACCTTTCTTATTTATTTTTTGCACAACATTGTGAATATACCGTCTGGCTTTGAAAGGAATTCAATGTGCACCAATCCTACCATATGTCCAGATGTAAAAGGTCGTTGTGGACATCATCTATTTCACTGTGGAAGAAAAACAGCAAACAGAAAGCCGCAAAAATCACAAATGACATCATCACTGTTTTTTTAATATCTAAATCATTTAGGGAGATGAGAAGTAACTTTGTGAGTCTACTCAACACTCTGCTGCACTCACAACACAAAGTGCTCATCCCACACCGGGTTGAGGGTCTCCGGTTTGACCTCGGTCACGTGGATACACCGGGCAGGCAACACCTCTTTGGTGCTGGAACGTTTCTCCAGTTTCTCCTTCCTCTTCCTGAAGCTGAACTTTCTCTCCTTCTTCTCCTCCATCTCTCGGGGACTCTGTCCTACCAGGATTCCCAGCATGCAGTAGGGGTCGCTGTACCCTGACAGCCCCCGGGGCGACACACAGAGAAAAAGGTTATCACACTGTGAAATTCTTTTTTTTATTTCCCCGGTGATGCTGTCGCAGCAGAGAGAGGAAGCGAGTCGGTGCTGTGTTTTGGTAAAGTGCTCGTCAGGGACTGATTGTGGTTAAAGGAAGCACCAAAAACCTGCTGACAGGAAGTCACGGAAGTCAATCAAGCGGGAGTAATTGTTGTATTAATGATGTGCTTAATGTGTGGTCGGCCATATTAAACAAGTGTCATCTTATTATAGAAGGAGAGGATGACACGCAATCCCAACTGAGAGTCTGTTTTTTTTTTATGCACACCATAAAAATTGATGTGCAATTTGTAATTCTGTCTATGATGCACTGTGTTATTACTGTGCAGGCCTCACTTGTTTAAAGCAGCTTTCTTCACAGCACAGGATCGGCTGAGAGGAGCAGAATCACTCGATAATGCACCGAGTGCCATTTGAAAGCTTTCAATTAGTCCTTGGGGATAAAATGACTTGCACTATCTCACCGTTCGCATCCTTGGCCATCAGACTCTTCGCCTTCATAACAGAAACTCTCAAGGAAAATCCGGCTCGCTGCGGGGAAAGAAAGAAACTGTATGATTGTCATGCACTGAGAGCATTCCAATGAACATTGATAAGTCGAGTCTGTCTACTGACAAGAATGTAAGAATGTCAGAGGCAGAAAAACTGTAGAAAACAGTTACATGGCCACACGTTTTCACTCGGATCATTTTAAAGCATTCAAAGCATCATTTTAGAAGTAAAGGAACAGCTATCTCTATTTTTCATCACAACTGATTTCAATTTATTTCACTGAAAGACCTTTAATAAAGTTTACTTGAGTGCTGTTAATCTATCAGTCTGTCACACTTCTGTCACCAATAAAACAGAAATTTAATATTGAATTGATTTAATCATTTAAGATTTAAGATAAACAGAAATGAATCACGAGTTTCCTCAGATTAATCGCTGTGGTGAATTCGGAGCACAATATTTGTCAGCAGCACGTACGTAGTCCGCAATAAACCATCACGCACGTTATCACCTTCAACATATGTGCTAAAAGCAAATAAAGTTATCAGTGAGTGCATCCCTGCATCGGCACGACATGTCTCTTCGCTTGAGTCTAGACAGCCGCATGTCTGAGGAGATGAGAGTACGACAAGAGGACCGCGTTATTATGTGTCTCTGTGCCAGGCTCATTGTTCACATCCAGTAACACGACAATGTGAAGTGTTCTCTCTAGCCAGCTGCTTAAACTTCACATTTATACACAGCACTATGGAGTAATGGACCCTAAGCAGAAGAAAGGTCAAAGACAATATACATGAATTTCAAAACACAGCATAACAGACGATGAAAAGAATAGAAAAGAAAAACAAAACAAAACTGGGAACGAAACTGCTGAATATTAAGAGCAAATTAAATGTATGATGTCCAACATACATAGAATCTGTGCAGTTACTGAAAACTCGTGAGCAGTTCTGATTATAGATGTACAGTCAGGTACATCGTTTCTCACCTTGGATTCTTGAACTTTCTGAAGAATGATGTCATGCTCCTCCTCACCCATATCAAACACCTTGGAGAGATAGGCAAAGATGAAATGATAACACCATGGAAACACTGCTTTCATCACACAATTCAAACTGAAATTCAGAAAGACTGAGCTTTGATGTTTAATCGGGTTCGAGCCGCCAGCTTCCGCTCCGATTTTTTACTGCCTGTTTAATAAATAAGACGGAGGCTCCGGATCAGTGTTACTGATAGATGTTTACTGGAGTTCAAGAAACTGTTTTGTGTTGTGTTGTGTGGTGTCCGTGTTCAGTAGATGGATAAAGCAGTCGGTAGTGGGAGCGAAGGAAAGGTAGGTAGGTACCTTCAGCAGGTATGCAAACAGCTCTTCATCACTTTTCACATGCTCTGATGAAGGCACTCCAACCCTGTTGACCACCGTGTACACAGCCTCCTCATAAAGCAGGTCCAGCTACACGAAAACACACTCCACTTAATAACAACCTTTCATAAATAAAAGCTCATGCTTTTTTGCTCTGCTGTGCATCAGAAGTAAGGATTAAAAAAAAAAGAAAGAATAGGACTGGCTTCTGTTATTGTGGCTTTTACACATTCAATCCCCCGCTGAAATACGATGAAAAACAGACCAAGCTGGGCCGACGCACCTCCGTCCTGCTGATCCTGTAGGGAATAAAGGCCTGGTCCACATGCTCTTGGGGCGGCGGCACAGTGCAGGCCCCTCGTTGGCACTGTGAGGGGACAAAAGCAGTTTAGTCATCGCATGAGCTTGTGTTGAATGAAAACAGAAGGGAGGAGGAGATCCATCATGAAGGAGTAGCCGTTTCCACTGCCTGCCGCTGATGGATCTGCTCAGACCTTTTTACTGAAGTGCAGCTACTGCAACAGAAAGAAATCCTCTTCAACAAGCATTTCTGTTTTCTTTATGATCACTGTTAACACGAAAAATCTGTGTTTTGAAAGGCAAATCACTGTTGATGGGAGGAATATGAACACAAAGGCCTGTGGTGGGGGGGGGGGTTACCTCAGCCTGGGCAGCCCGCAGCATGTTCTCCTGTTTCTGCAGGATGGTATTCATATGCTCAAAGAACTCCACGCTCTCCTCTGAAATCCTGCCAAGAAGAGGGAGCTGAGCTGATTGACAATCCATCTCTAAAAATAGAGATGAGACACTTGGAAAAGCTGTTAATTAACAAGAAAAAAAAACAAAACAAAACAAAACGTGAGAGTGAGAAATGTGCGTGGTACTCATCAGAATATTTCTGGGTGGTATTTAAAGGCACTGGTGGGATCTCACTGCATCCTGTTTGAGGACAAACTACCGGACACCACTGCCTGCAGATCCGCCGAACACCGCCGGCAAAAGGTGGACCAAAGCTGTCTGTGATCTCTGCGTGAACCAAAGTTAATCTACGATGATGAGCAGAGCTGTGTGCGAAATGCAAACCATGTTTTTTTTTTCCTTTCCTCCAGGTGCCAGTGAATCCCCGGACTCCTGCTGGGCCGCAGTTGTCATGGTGATAAAGGCACATTCAGGGAGGGAGCATCTTGGCGAACATCTTGGGAATTCCGCCCCCCATCACCACCATCACCCCCACCTTCGACAGACCCAGATCCCAAATCTCTCTCCTCCCAGCCACGGGCAGCAGCTCTGACGTGAAGTACAGCCAATCCATTGGGATGCTGTTCACCCCCCCAACACACACACACCCCCATCTCATCTGTCAGCCCTCCACACTCAGGCATGTGGCAGCCAAACCCATCAGCCAACCACCGGCTCTCACCGGGGCGGGAGAGCGGATGACAAAACCCCGAGGTATCGATGAAGACTAATGGCAGCCATGCTGGGAGAGCTGGTCGGGTTTCCGCTGGCATCAAACGCAGGATTTAATCAAATCTGCTGAATCCATTCCAGCCAAAAAATAGAACATAATTACACGTTAACATTTATTTTTTTTTCCCCCATTTGTTGAGTAGCAGAAGAACCAATGAATCTACCGTGTAAGGTTATTTTCAATATTCGTTAATCTGTGGATTAGTCCGGATTTATGAATTGACTAATTGTTCAAAATGCAGATCGCAATTTCACAACTTCGAAGCTGATATCGTTCAGATTGCTGTTGCAGTCAGACAGACACATTCAAGGGAACCAGGAGATGTTCCCATCAATGAAGCTTCAGCTTGTGCCACAGTGACAGGGCTTTTATTTTTCAGCCTCGACGCTGTGAGTTGATTTTGCTAAAGGTCATTAAAAAAAAAAAGAAAAAGAAAAAGAAAAATGGAGTTGTTATGCTTGAAACCACAATCTGTCAACGCGTCCACAAACAAACCCTGCTCCTCTAAGAGAGAGCAGAGGCTCAGCTTTTTTGGAGCTTGTGTGTTTTTTTGCTTTAATAAAAACACATTTACTTCAAATAAGCTCTCATTTGGTCGCTTTACTTGCATTAAGAGATGTTCAATACTCTCCACATCCACCCTCAGCCATCCAGGGCATTCTTCCATCTACAAATCGGTCCCAGCTTCTGTCACTCAAACAGCTTGAGGATTTTGTCCAGACAGCCTGGGCTGTTTGGTTTTGGAGCTTTGGGCAGACGTGTTCATGAGAAAAGACATAAAACCTCAATGATGCAAATCCACTTAATGTTGATTTGATGCGCCTCGTGTTATATTTTAAACTCTTCCTCTCCCTCTTTGACACACACACACACACACACACACACACACACACACACACAAGCACAATAACAAACTGATTTGATGTTGCTAGGAAACAGCTTCCTTTTCTACTCTCATTTTATTCTAATTCATTCTCAGAATTCATTCAAACACGTCAATTACGTTTCCCTGCCCGGTGCCTAAATCAAGAGAAAAAAGATTTAGAAAAACATGAACGGCGTGAACTTCTTCCAAACAGAGGAGTGAAAGGCGAAGGAGGCCCCTCACTTCACCACTTCAGTATTAAAGATCAGTGCACACAGTAATTAAGACAATCTGATGTCTGTATGCATTCCAATAAAATAAGGTCACTTTTTTAAATTTGTCATGTTGTCAGTGTGTGATAGATATCAGCCTGCAGCTCCTATCACAACTGTGTTGTCCATGACAAGAGGGCCCCCACCACCACCACCACCACCTGACCTTATTACTACAAACATCACAGTTTGTTCCTCTCAAACTGCACATCTGATTAAGAAAAACGGCTTGCAGATAGAATCTCAGACAGACAGACTGAACGGTGGCCTGGTGTCAGATTATCTCCAACATGGGTTCTCACGGCTCTGACTCCTTCACCGTGTGAGCTCACTCCTTTTTTTTTTTTTTTTTTTTCTTTTTTCTTTTTAAAGGGGGCAAGAAAAGGGCAAATCTAATGCAAATCTCACACAGGTCTTCCATCTTAGATAAATGTATAAGACGTGAAAATCAATCTGAGTTATTGCTGGGCTAAAAGAAAGGAACTTGATGAAGTTCCTCCGGGCTCAGGGTTTGGATGGATAAGGCAGTTTATGTTCTATGCCTTTCTTATTGTCAACAAATTTCAGACAGAGAAGAGAGAAGTTTAAATGTTTCCATCTTTGTGCTCACTTCAAGCTGTAGAAAACACATCTGGGTTAAACTTTAGGGGGCATGTTCTTCCATTATAGTTAATGTGGTCATTGAATCCTGAGTAAAACAACTAGCAGCTAAATGCAAAGTATTTTCTTTAAATAATATTTTATTGGATTACTTCAGATGTAACTGCCCTTCTTTGCATGACTTGGTTTTCCCACTTCCCACCTCTTCTTACTTATTTTTGTTTGAGTAAAGGTGGTTCCAAACTACAGTCCAAGTATTTCAGAAGGTCTGTGGCAGAGCAGCTCAAATCTACATGGCCTCATTTGCAAATGCTCAATTAAAGTGAGAGGAGGGCGCAGGCGGGCGAGCAGCAGTCTGAATGGCTAACAAAGATCAACAGCCTGCCTCTAATGACGAACGCTCAGGGTATGTGCATGGCTGAGGCTCAAGTGCGAGCGCGGTGGCACCAGGGGAGCTGGCATGGGAAATGAGACAAAGGGTGAGATCCTGACAGTTTGAATCCCTCTTTAATGAATAACACAAACAGGGTCCTATTGTTGGGAAAAAAAAAAAAATCCAATTAAGTATTAATAATGCAGCATAAATAAATATTGGTGAAAAAAGAGGTCCTGTGTTGGTGTAGAATCGACCTTTTAAATCCAAAATATATACGTGTTCAAGCATCTGAACATCTGAGGCGGTCTCCCATGTTAAAAATAGAAATGTTCGTCAAGTTCACATTGTGGCAGTGGCCTGTTTAGGTTGCTATAGAAACCTCAGATTCCTACTATTACTTTTGGCTTTAGATAAAGCTTCAATACAAAAGAGAAATGAAATATATATATATATATATATATATATATGTGTGTGGCTTTACCTGTGCCTGGAAAAACTCCTGCAAAACTTTTAACAGAAAAAAAAAAAAAAAAAAAAAGGGTGAAGAATCAGGCAAGATCCAGATCAGTGTACAAAAATCCACCAAAGTCCTGTTTATTCCACCATGCTTTTAGGAAAACAGTGCTGTCAAGCGAAGGGTGACACACAAGTCAAGACATTACTCAATATTGTAAAGGAAAAGGAAGAAGCAGAACAGACAATAAAAAAAAAAACAAAAAAAAAAGAACAAAAATTGCTAATAAAAATACATTCAGTACATGAAGCATATACACAAATTTACATTACATATACTCACATAAATGTGTGGATACATACATACATAGAAGTCATTTAACATATGCACATCAACAGAACTACAAATACATACAGGCCAATATACAGTATGTATACTACATTTACAAAACAAAAAAATTAAAAAAATAAATCAAAAACAACTTGACACAAAACAAATCGGCCAAGAGACAGACACATAAATGATAAAACAACAAGTTCACTGTGCTATTTATAAAAATTCAAAACATCAATGTGCCAATCTCACTGACGTGTGATGTCTGAAAGCAACATCTGTTTTAAAGCACAACTGTGAACATTTATCCATTTGTGAAACATAAATTGGAGAATTATTATTCATACAATTCGTGGAAGAGGAATCACAGCTGAGATCTATTTTAGTGTCTTGATGGGACATCTGGAAGACGCTGACTAGGTCTGAGTCTCTCCTTTTATTGATTATTTGCTTAATCACTTGACTCATAAAATGGCAGTCTTTTTTTTTTTAAAGATAAACTTTGACAGCTTTAATTCAGGGTTTCATCATATTCAATATTATGGACAGTTTTCTGAAGTTGGATTTTCACATACAAAATATAAGTTACTGGTTTCTTTGGTTCTTCCGGCTGCACATTTTTATTTGTTTGGTTTCTGTGTGAGTTACTGGAAGACGTGCACACTAATGTGACACAAATACATGAGAAAACATAAACATGTAAGATGATTTGTTCCGCTGATGTCTCACCACATAGGCCTCTGTATCTGTTATTCAAACAGCTGTGTGCTGGACCACGCTGCTTGCTCCCATGTTGAAAGAGACTTTTGGACACGCGAATCATGCGGCGCAAACTGCTAAACCAGAAATCAGCATTTGTAATCCCGGCTCAGAACCTGACTGTGCATGTAATAGTGTGGTTGATGTGTCCTCTGGGGGGGGTTGGGGGGCATAGCCTCCTTGCAAAAAGTCCCTGCTGTGAAATAAACGCCTACCACATTAAAACACAGCGTTGACAAGAAATTATGACCTGTGGCTTTGGTTAGATGGTCGGTGCAAAATAAATGAATATCGAGCGAGAATTATTGCTTGTGGGCTCTTGCTTCCTTTTTGGAAAGGCTCTTTTCATATTTCTGAGCTGCGCTGACTGCAATTCAATTTCCTTAAAAGGAATATCCTTATTGAGGCCATTACTCGTCCTCAACAACAACAATAAAAAAAAAATTAAAAAAAAAAATAAAAAAAATAAAAAAAAGTAAATGTCAAAAGAGCGAGTGGAAAAAAGTTCAGGCCGCACGCTTCATCAGGTGAATCATGAGCTACAGCAAAGTGGGCAGTGGGCCTCAAATGTCCTCAGAATTCACTGAAAACCTTCACAATAACAGGAAATCAGTCACGGGTCTGACCCTGTAAAGAGCAACTGACCAACTGATGGGCGGGCTCCTTTAATGAACAATAAAGCAGCGACTCACCTGCGAGGTAAGGGGCCAGGACAGTGTGTGAGGGGGCTGCTGGGGCTGGGCGGCGGTTCCCTCCGGCTCCTCAGCGACTGGCTCCTCTGCACTTGCCGCAGCACACTGCTCTTAAGGTCCAGCAGCGTCGTCATGATGTCTCACTGCCAGAGTAGAGACGAAAGAGCAAATTATCAGGACTCGCCCTGCAAGACCCCGATAGGCGTCGTTTGTGCGAAGCAGTCAATCACAAGTGCTGTTCTAGAAAGGTGAGGCGAAATGTTTCCTTTAATCAGATTCCCCCCTGTCCACTCTTACTCTTAACACAATTATAGCTCTTCTCGGCAGAAGGTGTATTCTATCTTAGTCCAGTCATTTCATAGTCACTTGACCTTTTTTTTTTTTTTTTTCCTGCCACGCGTCGTGCAAAATATGTAAATGAAAACACCTTGCTGAGCTGCGAGCCATAAGAGCAGTACAGTTGAAATGTCACCGAAACACAATAAAAACAAAAAAAGAGGAAAAATGGCTAAACTGGAGCTTTGATTTGATATGTTGCGTTAATCTTAGAGCTAAAGCCTCTGCAGAGCTTTGCCCAGAATATGTTGGAAAAATAGTTCAAACGTTATGAAAACAAATTATAAAAAGAAGAGTCTCAAATTCCAATGGCCAGATTTAGCTGGGAAGTTTACAGAGACTCTACAAATGAAGAGAGGCCCAGGTGGTTTGTAAGACAAAAGCAAAGTAATCCATTTGATTAGACTTTTTTCAGTTCTGTAACTACATCACTTAATTTGGTCATGTCCATTTTCACCATCTGAGTGCATTTATTGCAAAGATTGCAGTGTTTTGCTGACTATTAGTATCATTTACTGCCATTGTGAGGCTGATGAAGCACAAGAGCTCCTGGCTGGTTCCTGGAAACCGTGGTTTATGGCCTTTAATCATGGCGCTGGCTGGACATTCATTTTTGGGAATGAAAGGCTGGCGCGCTTTGCTCAGCGACACACCAAAAAGGTGCTGAAGCTGCCAACTGGCCAAACGACGACACACACTACATCGATGTCCACCATGAGGTGGAGGAGAGGCGTAGCTCGATTACTTATTTCTGATCTAATCTTAATCTCTTTTCATCTGAGAAGAATAATAATACAACAATTAACTGAAGAAACACTCTTCAGAAATTAGCTTATTCAATTTCTTGGCTGGAGCTGGAAGAGAAACAGGCCTCCACTTTAATGCGTGAACAGTTTACCTTAGTTTAGCAAAAGCGTGTTTTCACAGTAAATCCTCAATTTGCATACAGATTTAACGAAGAGGATGTGAACAGTTGAACTTTAGACAGGCAGAATGTTGTCTTTAGTTACCTTTGGACAAATCTAGGGCCAGTTGTTTCCTGTCCAAAAGCAAAACAGGGTTTTTTTTTTGTTTTTTTTTTTTTGTATGTTTAGAAAAGTGAAAAGAGAAAGAAATTGAGCAGACTATAAGAAATACATTAGACATAATACAATTCCTGTCTTGCAAATGTTAATATATGGCAACTTTTCATTTGATAAGGTTTAATGGGGTCTCTATCTGAGCATTTGCGGAGGAAAGTCTAATTTTGTTGAGTGTGACTGTGAAATGTGAATTTAGAAAAATGAGCCCATCTGACGACCCCAGAGGAATCGGCACTGTGTTGCTAAGCGATTCACTGAGACCGAGCGGTTCTTTCTCTGAGCCACTTCGCCCAAGAAGAGAGCTCTCACTTTGGCTTCATAGTGTCTTTAACAATAACTGAATTATATGAACTCATAACCATATTGTGCTCCAACAGAGCTCTAAACAGAAGAAAGCCAAAGAATGAAATAACCTGAAATTATTCAATGAAACGACATTTTCTGAAATGATCAAAAGGCAAAAAAAAAAAAAAAGCAAAAAAAAAAAAAAAAAAGCAAATCAAGTTTGTTCCCATTAACCATAATGACAGACAAAACATACATTTTAGAGGATTTAATGGAAATAAATTTCATTCAGATATTCGTAGGTCCTCATCACTTTTTTTTTTTTTTTTTTTTTTTTTTTTTAAATCAGCAGTCAGCCAGTGAACTGTATTATATCTCTGCAGCAGATGCACTTTATCAGAAGTCAATCCCTTCAGTCTTGACAGAAGGTTGGCGTCTATAAATACACAAGTTTCAATATTGAAGTCCGTGACTAAACTCTCAGAGGAACGCAAAATATGTTTATTACCTGCCATGTTTCCTTTAAGTGCAACATAACATTTCAAAGACCGAGGTGCTTAGTTTTGACTTCAGGATTAATTTCAAGCAAATAAAAAAGGTCATTAATTACAAGTGACAGAGAGGAGGATGCTCGCACGTCTGCCTGGCAACTGAGGGGACAATGCAGGCTCAAAGAGTCTCTTCAACAGCATCCAATCAGTTTTGTCGCTGCTTATTCAATTTACTGTATTATATGAGAATAACTCCACCTGTATGACTGAGCAAAGAAGGAGGACACAGACCAGTCAAAAAAATAAAATAAAATAATAAAAAGATAATGAGGACTGGAAGTGTGATTGATGGAGAAGTTGTTTTAGAGGACAGTGAGACAGAATCAGACAATCCTTTCAATAGTTGACAGCCAATGTCTGCACATCTGGGTGGTAAAGAAGCGATGAGCCCACAGGCCGGGAGCTCGGTGTGACTTTTAACCAGGAAGAAGCACAATAGTCTTTTAAACAAGGCTGCTGAAGGTCGTCTGTTATAAATCCGAATAAAAGAAACATATTGGCTGTTGCAGTTTACAGCTTCAGGGGAAATGAACTGAGAGCAGCATGCAGTCGTCCTTGCAGTCGAGTTGCATCACCAGCTGAGCCGAAGGACAGAACACTATCGATCCGGGAGGCTGACATCTGTTACATCTGGAGTATCCACACTTCACTCATTTAGACTCAAGTGCTGATACTCCTTCACCATCAGATATCATCAGAGTGTCATTTCCAACACGTCTCCAGTGAGGAACTGTTAGAGTTTACATTTTTATTTCAGTGATTTCCTTTATTTTCCAAAACGACACACATAAGGTGTCACTACTATTTTCAACTCAACGCTGTGAAACATGAAATATTCAGCTATGACAATATTCACGTATTACTTTAGTTTAACGGTGACTAACTTAGATTCATCAGTGGGCAATCAGGACTTATTCCTGGTTCACTTGACAGGATGTTGTGGCACTTTGTATGGCGCATAGATTAGCTGTGCTGTGCTAATAAGCTGCCGTTACCGGCCCCCTAATTCTGACGTGTTGCATTCTGACAGAATGTGAGAGCTGTTTTGATAGCATGTGCGTGCCGACGTGTTTTTGATGGAAGACTTCAATATCGACTTTCATTGTGTGACTAATGCCTCCAATTTCACACAGGTTGCGACCCTGCCAACTCGTATTAAGAGCACTGAGACGGGCCCTCATCCATCAGGGAGCACAAATGGCTTCAGAGCATAGGTCAGGGGTGTTAGTAACTGTATGATCAATGATCGTGTGGACGTACGAACTCACCGTGATCTTGGGAGTTTACTAAAGGAATTCTAGAGATGCGTAAAGGAATCCGACAGATATTGTCAGTCACAGACACTTCAATCCTGACATGTTTAATAAAAGATAAACACCAAGTTCAATAGTCGGACAACTGAACAATTTATCGCATTCCTCTTCTGCCTTTGCATTATTCATGAACATTATGAGGAAAAAATTGTTTTAAAGTCTGCAGCTAAAAGATGAAGACTAATGGCTCACAATTTCTGGATGATAAAAAACATATTTGATAGCGAACTATGAAAACATGTTGCCATCAAATCAAATCATCTGACAGCCTCGCCATCATACGCTTCCATAATGAACAGATTCAAAAATGAACTGTGGTTGCATAAAGTGGGGAAAGCTTCAGCGACAGAAAGTACATGTGGAACCAGTTAAACTGCACTTTGGGAAAAATATTGCGGATAAATCTGAGTCAATAACGGCACATTTTTCAGCTGATGGCCTCGGCCGTTTAGATGCTAAAACACCTGAAAACATCAAAAAAAAAGGGGTGAGGTACAAGCACAGAGCTGCTCTTTTTTCTCCACAGTTACTGTAATGACAGTCACAGCTTGATTACATGAAGGAAATTATGGTTAATTGGTTTACAACAAGTAGTTCCCAGGAGCGGCTAAGTAGCCAACCTGTTGGCCGAGTCCAACCTGTTGCTGGAGAATATGTACTAAGAAGAGAAAAACTTAGAAATTATGAGAAAGACATGTTTCTATACAGAACGCCACCTTTTACAAACCTACACTGAACATATCTTCAATGCAAAAAGTTTCAAAGTATAAGTCAGATGCAGAAGATCTGATGTAACGATGTGAAACATTTCTCTCCCAACACAAGCTGCCCACAATGAGCCGAGTTCCTTCGAAGGTTTCGACCGGTTCAAATGGAGCTTTAAAGCATTAAAATATGTGTTAAAGAAAAAAATGACTACGTGTTTTATTGTTGTTGTTTTCAGTCGGGGTCAACAAATCACAAAGGTTTATTTAAACACTTTCCCCATTACTGTTTTATTTTGCATTGATTCTCTGGATTTGACGTCACGTTCCAGTCCCTGGAAATCCAAATTTCCTGTTTTTTTCTGGTTGAGCGCTGCTTCAAAGCAGCACTGATGTGCTTTTCGTCACTGAACATCGGAGGACAGAGCTCTGTGAGGTGATCGCATTCCTGTTTCGCTGAGTGACATCAGTTTAACAGTGTTTTGCACTCTCCAAGTCAGCTTTACACAGCCAAGCCTCTGAGATATTTGAAGCATAAACAAGAAAAATGCCATCTAACTTCAAAGTATGCTGGGGGGGGGGGAAAAAAAAAAAAAACAAAAAACCCTGCTCAGCCATCACATTGTATCCACAACAGGCAGGGAGGCAAATACAGACTGTTGACAGCTAACAGGCACAGCAGAGCAGCTGTCTCCCAGGTGAACTCATTTCAATTACAGGAGTGTTTTCTCCCAACTGGATTTCACTGCGCCTCAGTCGTCAACCCCATGGTGACAAAACGGGTCGACGTGCCAGCGTCGGTGGGCCGCCGGCTGCCAAGGAAACAACGTCAAAGCCAAGCAAATGCCTTTTTCACTATATTGGTGTCGAAGTCGCGCCAGGGGAAATACTGGCTCGCCGGTGTCTCTCTCCTGCGAGAGCCGATGAGCCCGGCAGCCAAAGGCGCCTTGCTGATAGGGATGGAGTGTCTCTATGGTAACAGCAGAGGGAAAGGAGCGAGTTGATGCAGGTAAATGGAATTCGAGGCTGGGAAAAAAAAAAAAAAAAAAAAAAAAGACCCTTGATGTTATAATGTGTTCACCTTAATGCAGCCAAACATGGAGAGCATTATCTTAATGTACACAATTCATAGTGAAGTAACAATCACAGAAGGTCAATCTGGGCACTTGCACAACAGTGACAGAGACCATCCATAAAACATCTGATATGCGTGTGCGTACAAAACATTTCCTCACCTACACATCACAGTCTGCCGGTGCTGGTCACTGTTTACACAGACAGTGTCAGTCGGTTCAACTACTGTTGTTTTTTCTCGTGTCTTTCCTTTCTCCAAATTAAACGACAGGCAAAAGGCAGACAGATAACGTAGCTGATCGATGAAGCAACAAGGTTTCCTGTGTGTTTTGCAGCCGCTGGCCCATTAGCAGCTTCAGGCAGACTTTGGATTATACTTTGTGCATTGTTCAGAAACACACCTCTAGTCTCAAAAAGTCTTTAGTCTTTTTGTGTTGCCAAGCTCTTTCCCAGGTGTCTGTTTGATCGTGAAAGCTTCATCATTTAGAATCTCTTTGGGTGTTTCAAAGGGGTTTGGTACAGAGAGAGAGCAAGCAATGTGGGGAGATTATGCTTTTCCACGTTATCTCACAATCAGTATAATTGGGAGCATGCATTTAATTCATTAAATTCCTCCCAAGTCTCCCAAATGAAAGGGAAATATTAACCTTTTATGATGACATTCATGGTTTAAGTAATTGGATCAAATGCGCATTCTGACCTCCAGCTTAATATACCCATGTCAGCCTGAGGACATACACATTCAAATCATAAATCTAAATAGATTACACTGTAGTGTCACTATTGATAAAATCCATCGCCTTTAAGACACAACCAAATGCCTCGTCAGTGGCCATCAATGTTATTCTGAGACTGGCCCTTTGGGGCAGATGGGTTAAATGGATCACACCACTCCTCCACCACTGCTTCTGCCAAAGCTTCAACAAGCTTTCCGGTGGACTGGATGTATGAAAGTACACACATCAACATGACTCCATGCACCTGTAGATAACAAATAATCTATAATCCCGGACAATGCAGCCCAGTGCATCGAGTCATTTACTCCCAAAAGCTACAGGCTTTGTGTTGTCAAGGCACATAAAAGGCACTTTGGCTTGGAAATTGATTGCCGGAGAAAATCCCAGGAATTGACCGTTCACAAGCTTTTGTTGAGGGCGTCTGCACCACAGCCAAGTGGCGGAACTTTAAACAATGGCACAAATCCTCGCTCATTATGCTGCAGATAATGCATCCTTTGTCACCCTGAAAACACTCACTCCAGCTGTCAGAAATAACGAGTCTTTATGCAGAGGGAATAATGCCACCTCCATAGTTTACGCAACAACAACAATCTGAATTTACAAGACGCTTTGCTACAGCACAAGTGATGCTCTGAAGACGTACAATTGCTCACACATGCTATAATTAATGGTGTACTTCCAAACAAAAACAACTCAACACTTTATTTGTGCAGCATTACCATAACCTTTTCATGATGCCTCCTTGACTCTATGGCAAGTGGGAAAACATTGTGTGAGCTGCTTTCTTTGTCACAAACAGGCTTCTGCCTAATGACCAGCGATCCACCGTAGAATAATAAAAAGAAATTATTAATTAATGACTCAGAATGATTAGTCTACAGTGGCGCTGCAACCTCCACCCGGCGGCCGCTGCGAACGCACCAAGGGTAGTTTATGTTTTGTTCCGAACAAGCCAACCACAGCTCTGAGTATGTTTTCTTTATTGCTCCTTTTAATCTGCTGCACATGTAATCACTGTAATTATTAAAAGCACAGGTAAATTACCACCTAGCCATCATTGTGTGTGTGTGTGTGTGTGTGTGTGTGGTTCTGAGATGAGACTAAGGTGCATGTTTGTGTGTGAGGACAGAGGAAGAAAGGGAGCATCTCCGCAGCACAAGACTGATTTGAGTATAAAGCTCAGCACATAGTGTGTCAGTGACTGGAAAAGGCGAAACGGAAAACTTCCTTCAGTGTGGCATCAATCAGAATAAAACAGTCTCATCCAAGTCAGCGCAGTCAAGACGTCTCCAAGCTCACGAGTTAAGACGGCACATCTTCAGTCTCAACTTTGTGCTTTATCATTATCAGATGCGATGCTGTCATGTCACATCTGTGTGTCTGTGTTTTGATTCATGATGGGCATGGGGCGTTGTTAGGTTTGGAAATATGCACAGTAATTGGCAATATAACAAAAAAACAACAACAACAAAAAAAAAGGGATTTGGAGGAGACAAACAAAACAAACAAACAAATGTGCATTTTAGAACTTGTACTACTAGAAAAGCCCCACAGCACTCATCCACCTGAGTTTCAGCAAAACCTACATGATGCATTGGAGCATTTCTCTGAAATGGACTTCCAAATGATGTGACATTCTGGTCTGTCTGCATCTGGTCTCACTCCGAGGCAAACAAAGCTGCTAAACATCACCTTCAAGGTGTTTCTGACGGAACACAAAGACAGATATCATTGTAGGATTTGACCGTTTCCTTCAACCAAAAAGTGATGAAAACCTCCTTCATCACGCCAAAAACAGCTTCATTCCCACACTGAGAATCAACACAACTTTAAACTCCAGCAAAAAAAAAGACCAAATTCTTATAACTATGATAAATTCTCATCAACAGGTGCCAATTAATCAGCCTTTAATGAAACAGCATGAGTCACAACACCTGCTGCCTTTTTGCGTGTGTGTGCTTTAATTCCTCTGAACTACAAAAGTGATTCAAATGTTTATTTACATTTTTTTTTTGTTGTGCGTTGCGAAAGGATGAAATAACCAAGAAAAGGCAGCTCACCTGTGTTGTGTTGCCGACAGTTTTCCTCAGTGAGATGTTTTTGCTGCTGCGTGTATTTCGGAGTTGTGCCGGATCGGGTCTGTCTCTGCAGCAGGAAGCGGCTTTTCTTCTGGAAACGTGACGCAATCAACTTATGCGTTAAACAACGTTTGTCCAATTTTTTTTTTATTTTATTTTATTTTCTTTTCTTTTTTTTGTGACAGTCGACAGACACAGAAGCTTTATTTATTTATTAACTTATTTGTTTATTTGTTTGGTCCCCTCGAAATGCCTTCCCCGTGCTCACGCGCCGCCGATTGCTCGCCTCTAATATGGTCATAGGAAGTGCGGCGGTGACTTTACTGACCTCGACCGCTGTCGGAAATTTCGCCATCAAAAGTTCAAGAACGGCTCGAAAAAAAACCTCCTGCTGTAAAAAATGATGGCTTGGAAAGTGAAGAGGTGAAGATGATTAGCTGTGTAAATAATTGATTGTTAAAGCCAAAATTTATTGTTCCACCCTGAAATAGCCCCGTTAACCTGAAACCAGCAGACCAGATAAATTTATTTATTTTATTTATCTTTCATTATTGCAGGAGTCACAAGATAACTCTTTTTTTTTTTACATTGACATTGTGTGAAATTTAAAAGTAAATTTTAAAGTTCCATTAAAATAGTACTGGTATAACAGCAAACAATCAAATAAAATGGAAATTATTATTTTTTAAATGAATGAGACGTGTCAACATTGCATAAAATCTGGACCAAAACTTCAGACAAAGCTCTTCTCGTTACATGCATTAAAGAAGCAAATGCAAACATAAAACAATGCTTTAAAAAATGCAATTGAATGGTGGACTTTTGAAGGTGCATTTTGTTTTTGTGGCTTTACTTTTGCCTCTGTGACGTGACATGAATTTCATCTCATGTTGTAGAATTAGGCCACTTCCGGCCAAATAGACTCGAATATAAGGAAAAGTTGGAGTTTCCGCTGTGCACCTGAAGGCATCATTTGACTGTTGCTGAGGGACGTTGCCGAGAAAAATCTGCCCATCGGTGATGGAGGGGAACAGGTCCTTCTGTTAGTCACACTGAGGCTTCTACTTAGTTGAATTCTTAATTAAGTCTATTTTCCTCAAATCAAATATGATTTGACTGAAAAATTCCCCTCCAAATGACACTGGCCAGTGAAACTAGGAAATATAATTTCCTAATGATATAGATGATTATGCAAACGATACATTATGGAAATAAAATAGAATTTCCTTTATCTTACTTCTCATAACAGCATGTGCTTCCAGCAATGACAAAATGTTCTAGTACTCGGTTGCTCAGCCTTGCGGTAATATTTACACCACATGCAAAATGATGCAGAGAAGATGATACAAATACACATCACTTTGAAGGACTGTATCACAGACCACATCGGGCAAATTCTCATTCATTTGTTTGCACACTGGGACGCGCTGGGAGAGGAAGGGCATGAGCATCAATGCTTTAAATAGGCACAGGAGCATTAATTATATGCTTGCAGGGGGAGAGGTGTCTCTCTAAGCAGAGAAATTCTTTCACATGTGGCCAGCAGGAAGACGAAGAAGAGGAAGCTGCAGAACTGGTAATACACCAATGGAACCCTTCATCAACACAGACAAAGTCAAAGCTTTTCAGCATCCTGTGATTAGGGAGTTTCCTTATCGCTGTTTACCGACAATACTCTGCCCAAGAGCCCACTCCGAAGCATTCATTACACACTGTGGAACAACTGAAATCAGTAACTAGGAGTGAAATGTGTTTATAATTTCCCAATAACGTGCAGGTTCCACTTTGCATTCCCGTGAAGGCCCCATATCAACAAAATCTGCTGTTTTCCAGTATTATAATCAGTACTAATTAATACTTATTATGTAGGTGGGTTATGATTTTGACTTTGGTGTTTTCTCATTACTGCATGTTCAGAGAGGAAATTTGATTTTGTGACTGACTGAACGAGGCTCCTGAGCTGCAAATGATACAAAGACAATCTGACAAGGAGTTGAAAGCTGCGGGCTGGAGAATTACATCAGAGGGCTTATATCTAATACACTAACGGGGGGGGGGTGACAAACAAAAACAAAAGTGGACTTGCGTCTTTGATTTGTTTTGACTTCATTTTAAGATCCCAGAAAAATAAGGCAGAAGGCTTTTCCTACGCTGAGTGATGAGACATGTGACCCTTTGCCTTGTTACCATGGACACATCATTGGAGAACGTCCCCAGTTTGCTCCAACTGTTAGAAGCGTTGATGGCAAATCACAAGTGAAGGGTTTGGTTATCACCAAGAGAAAATCAAAACCCAAGGCTGAACCTGATTAAAGTCCTGTAGGTACAGTAACTCTATGGAAGAATTGCTGTAGAAGTACTGCAGCTGACACATCTTCAAACATCTGTAATGTCTAATGCCAACATCAGGCCCCTACACATATTTATTTCTAAATATAATTATTCACTCAATCAAAGCTCACTTGGTGCAACCATTTGTCTTTCTGCTGCAGTATTTCATAGAGAAGGAGTTATTTTTATTTTTATTTTTTTTTACCACATTGCACTACAAATCCTTGTGGTATTGTCAGATTTGTGTTGTGATACTTTGACATGCCGTATACGTGGGCATGTTCACCAGAAGTCAGAGCTAAACAAAACTTGTAAACAACAGTGTTGACAGGTTCAGAAATACACCTACACAGATTTTACTTTGTTCCGCTCGTAAGGAGCTGAAGAAAACTCTTCTAAAGGTCCCAACGTGCAGGGATGACTAGATGTCAGAAGGTGGTGAGCAATTTGTTTGAACACCACCTAATAATAGCTACACATGGGTCATTGCCTAAAATTAACAGAAAAACATAACTGGGTGACTTTCTCTTCCTCTGACTGAGCCACAGACAAAGTGGAGCTCCTGTGAACTGCAGTGGTAGATGGTGTTTACCTCGTGGATAAATCTGTCTTCCACTTTCATGGATCTGTAGCAATGTCTGACAGTATTATTTCTACACGCATGAACCTTCCAACAAAAAGTTCCTTATCAGAGAAAAAAGGAAGTCTCTCTAACCAGCAGTTTATTCAGGAGAGACTTCAATATGTGTCAAAGAATAAACTTATTTTGCCATGTGCAAGCCAAGAGCGGAAAGGTAGGCCATGTGAGTCTTTGGTAATTAGACAAAACAGCTGTCTCATCACATTTTTTAGGGACTGATGTTTTTGAAAAAAACATAATGAATGATTGACTGACAGAAGATAAAACTGCTGCTAGTCACCCGATATAATAAAATAATATTAGTTTGTCTTAGTATTTCTTCCCCTCTACTGTCTGGATCGGTCTTCTGCAGATACTTTGCTGAGAAAAGGAAACATTGATTAAAATACTCTAATGCTCTCAAGTCTACTTCATCTAATCATACTGAAGACAGCAGTATTCAACAATAATAAATACACACTGTGGGCTACACACCAGACACATCATAGTGTATTTTTTCTGTCTCCCTCTAACACATAGCTTTGTGATAGTTCAATGATAAAACATGTTTTTGTACTCATGCACCTCTGTTTCTGTTTCTTCTTTATTTTCCCAAGCTTCTTGTGCCTCCCTCAGGTAGAAGAGAGAACTGACAGGAAAGAAACGTGACAATCACTTCACTCTTACTTCAGCCACCATATCACCTCTTGGAAAACGTGTACTAACCTGGGAAAAAAAAACCCAAAAACTTTGTCTGTGCCAGATTTCTGTGTTAACTTCAGGGCACAAAACAACTCAGAACCTGCAGAGAAAAGCAGACAAAAACATAAAAACACCTAAATCGGTTCTTGATAGTGATTCTAATTAATAGTCTTTTTATTGGGAGAAAATTTTACTTCTTTGAATATTTAACTGTAGTTCCAACACCAAAATGAACAAAATCAGTATAATTGCTCTGGCTACATGAATAGCAGTGTTCTGAAAGATATGTGTTTAGTTAACAGATATTTATTGTGCAGAATGCCATGCTGAGTGGTGGCAAACTAATCTGACTGTAGAATTCCAAAACATAATTTCTACACAAAAAGTTATTAAATTATCACACAATATGCCCATTTTTTATAAATAAAAATTCATCTGCCTGCTAATTTTACAACCAATTATGCACCAATCTGGGCTTTTTGGCTGAGAGGTAAGATGGAAGCCTGTTTTCAGTGAAAGTTTGTTCAAAGCATGTGAAGGACTTTCAGACTGTTAGAAATAAATCTGATGAAACCTGCATTGAACTGTCGGGTCATTTTGAACTCATCTTTGTTCTTCATTCACGTGGTTACAGCAGTAACATGACCAATGCTGTCTCTAGTCTGTGGAGGGATCCAGTCTCGGGGGGGGGGGGGTCCGGTCTAGTCTTTGGAGGGGTCCTGTCTAGCCTCTAGTCTCTTGTTGGGTCCAGTCTTGAGTCTCTTGGGGGGGCTCTGAAGGGGTCCCATCTGTGGAGGCCCTAATCCCTAGGAGGGGTCTGGACTGGTCTAGTTAGTAGTCACTGGGGAGGTCCGGTCTCTTGAGGGGTCCCCTCTGCCGATATAGTCTTCTATTCTACCATCAAGCCATATCATATCTGCTGTAACCATCACTCACCTAGTTCTGGCCAGGAATTGAACTTATTGTGGGGCGACAGCGTAAACCACTACTCCACCGTGCTGCTCAAAACACACGGCAGAAAACTGGTGGATCATCAACCTCCGTCTGTGTTCTTAATTTACTTCCTAGTTCATATACAGGAGCAATATTATATTATATTAATTTAATATGACACGGCTTTCTTATTATCTGACTCCCCTCCAGCAGGTGGCGCTGACGCGGCTGCGCAGACTCTTAAACTGTCTGCCAACATAAACAACACGAAGAAGAAGAAGCAGACGACGACGAAGAAGAAGAAGAAGAAGTAAAACGACTTGTTATTTTTTAATAGCCTAGCCCCAGTGTGCCTCAGAATATGGAATAAAAGCGAGGTTTTCCAAATTTCTGACTTCTTCTCCACTTTAACGTCCCTCGCCGGCTCGACATGGCGGGCTGTCGGTTTCTGTGTCGTTTGGACATTTCGGACTGTCACTGCTTTCGCGGCTCTTGTTATTGTAGCTAGCGCCGCCGTTAGCTCGTTTGGCTAACGACGCTGTCGGTTCGTCGCTGCGGGGCAGAAAAAGTTAAACCGCAAAAATAAATAAATAAATAAATAAATATAACAAGCCGGCTGGGGAGCAAAGTCTCAGAAGACAAGCCAGCGGACCCGAGCCATGTTCGCGTTGGCGCTTCCCGACTCGGTAGGTAGCCGGCCTCGGAGCGCTTTTTCGGCCAGGTAGGAGCGCACGGCGTGCTAACGCTACTCGGCAAGTGGGACCAAACATCAGCCACGGTGGGGCTTCAGTGGGGGGAACCAACTGAGAAATGCCTTTGCTGCTGTAACGTTTTGAGATGTAGCAATCGATAGCAGCCGCCGAGATGGCTCTTGCTCATCGTCGTCATCACCCTCATCATAACTTGTCTGTGTAACTTGGTCGCCTGTGAAACGGGGGCGAAGGGGGAGAGATCATGTCTTGCAAAGCCGCAACGAAGGACAAGAAGTCCAGTTTCAGCAAGAAGCTGTTCAGGCGAGGCTCCGTGCGCTCCGTGGGCAGCTTCATGAGCAGAGTCCTCAGGACGCTGACAGCCTTATCACACTTTGGATCTGAAGTACCTCCAGAGGAAGACAAGGACGATGGGGGCTTTTCCACTTTCAAATCCGGGAGTAAAGATGTGGCCATGGACGATGGGGACATGGGGGGGTTCCTGTCCGGAGAGAGGGTGCCCGGGGTGTCGGGTCTCAAAAACCACGGGAATACCTGCTTCATGAACGCGATCCTGCAGTGCCTCAGTAACACTGAACTCTTTGCCGAGTACCTCGTCCTGGAGCACTACAAAGACGAGGAGCTGGGCGAGGACAAGCCGAAGACCAACGGTGTACTTCTGCAGAAGAAGGGTCCTCTGGCCAAAGGAGAAGTTACGGAGCAGCTGTCAGGGCTTGTGCGGGCTTTGTGGACCTTCGAGTACACCCCACAGCACAGCAGAGACTTTAAGGTAAGAGTGACATGGGGCAAGTCAATGATGACTGCAGTTGTGTGTTTGTAATCAGTCAAAGCATTAAAAAAAAGCCTGTAAATGACCTGAACGTACAGTTTTATGGTTCAGTTGTGAGTGTGTATTGCAGGAATTGCGTGTGAGAGTTTGTGTTGTAAACTTTGCTGAGCCTGAAAGTGTCCTCAGGATGGGCTAAGTCTTTGTACACGTAGTTGGTAATGTTGTGTTTTGTTTAGTCTTTTCACACAAGAAACCATGAGAAACAGCCATCCCTCCATCTTCATCTGGGGTCGTGTCGTGCTCATGAGAAACATGCACTAACCTTTGTGTGCATGTTGAAAATACGTTGTGTAGGCGCTGCTGCGAATGAGAGCTCATGACCAACTCTATACTGGTACATACTGTTTCCTTGCAGAATGCTGTGTCGAAAAATGCCACACAATTTAAAGGGAATGCTCAGCACGATGCACAAGAGTTCCTGCTGTGGCTGCTGGACAGGGTGCACGAGGATCTCAACACAGTTAACCCCAGCAGCAGGCTGCCTATAAAGGTGAGTTTGGTATAGTGTTTGCTCTTTGTTTCTCCATATATCTCTTCGTTTTAGGACAGCTGGTGATATTAATCTTCACCGCAGCATTATTTTTAAACCTTTTATTTCACAGATGTTAGTGAAACTCAGTATATCGAACAATTGAGCTGCTACACAATTGTGGTGAACCCGACTTGCATCATCTTGTTTTGTCCCATTTCACGGGACAAGTCAGTAATGTGAAAGTATCTGAAGGCTGTTAGACTTCCACACTAACTTATGAATCCAGTATTATTTTAGGAATGAAAGATCTGACTCTTTGAATCGGTTTGTGATTGTTTAGCCCCCCATTGAAGAAGATGACCAAAGCTTAGAGGGGCCTTCTCCGCCTCTCTCTGCTGGGTCGTTTGTACAGGAACTGTTTCAGGCTCAGTACAGGTAGGCTTAATGTCCAGCAGCAGTTCTGTTATGTCCATGTTGTCTCTCTGCAATATTAAGACATGCCATTTGTCCAAACAGGTCTTCTCTCACTTGCCCACATTGCCAAAAGCAGAGCAATACATTTGATCCCTTCCTCTGCATCTCCTTACCCATCCCACTTCCCCATACACGGTGAGTGCACACCTGAGTTACATAAAACTATAGTCTTTTTTTTTTTTTTGAGCACAGTATTTGTTTTACCTCATTTTACACAATCTAAAACAGTGTGTAGAGGTTCCTCAAAAGGCTAATAGTTTACACTGATGTATTTTTGAGCGTATGAATGCTGACAAGTTCACCAGGACCTGAAGCAAATGCAGTGTTCCTCCCTCTGGTCAAAGAGGGAGGAATGTAACCTGGTTTGGCAATTGTGTTGCGTGGGCGAGGGGGTGAGGGTGCAGCAGAGAGGAATGGGAGGAGTGTGTGAGTTTCAAACCATAATAACAGCGTGTTCGTTTTAGGTGTTTCTGCAGCAAAGGAAATGAGGAGGAAGGAAATACTTCAAAATCTTGGTCTTTGTTTTGCTGCTGTAAAGCAAATGTCAAGGTTTTCTCATGGTTACAGTAAAATCAAAGTAAATCATCCTAGCAAACTGCACTCTGACTACCTTCAATTCATATTATTTCTTTCATTTTTTTCTTTTAATGTTCCTCTTTTTGCCAGGCCTCTATATGTGACAGTGGTGTACCAGGGGAAGTACTCTCACTGTATGAGGATTGGAGTAGCTGTTCCTCTCAAAAGCACTGTCTACCGCCTCAGAGATGCTGTGTCACGTGAGACCAAGATCCCAATGGACCAGGTGCTATTCCCGTCACTTATCAGCTCTGGGTCTGCCACAGTGAGGCTATATCAGTGTCGCACAGTGTTAGCTGAGTGTTCCTAAGAGGTGTGCCTCCGAGTAGTAGTATCTTATGTGGTCTGTTTTCGTTTAGTGTGTGCTATAATAACGGATTTATAAACACTTTAGGGCGGGTGCTAACATTGATGAATAATGGTGAAGTGAAAATGTCATGAGAGTTAATGTAACTGGCAGTTAAAGGGAATATTGAGATGTTTATTTTGGAATGTCTTATTTTTTCTCCTTTCAGTTTGTTTTGACCGAAATGTACTACGATGGGTTCCATCGTTCATTCTGTGATGACGACGACGATCTTGACATCATTCAAGAGAGCGACTCCATCTTCGCCTTTGAGACACCAGAGACCTTCAAACTGGAAAATATACGCACAAAAAGAGGTAACACTTTTTATATGTTGTAAATATTCATACTTTATCAAATCGAATGAGTAGATCACAGTATGTCTTCACTTATTTTTTTTTTTTTTTTCCTGTATAATCACAGGAAGTCTTCTTGCAAATCTGAATCATAACAACTTGAAATATGGGGCAGAAATCAGCAGGACGCCTTCATTCATGCAGGGGGCCATGACTCCCGTAACAGCATCACCCAATAAGAACCTGGGACCAGAAAAAATCATCCTTTTAGTGTGTAACAGAGCTTGCACTGGCCACCAAGGGAAGAGGTATCACATAAGAAAACTTTCTTTATTATCTTTGCAACACAAAACCTTCCCCAAAATGTAATAATGAAGCCTTGGACTGCTTATAGAGCTACATTATGTCATTTTAGGTTTGGCCTCCCTTTTGTACTGTACATGGAGCGCACTGTGACCTGGGATGCTCTACAGAAAGAGATCCTGGAGAAAATGCGTCATCTTTTGAGACCAGGGGTTTACATTCAGGTATGAAGATAAGCAGGCACTCAGTCTGTTCTGTACGCTGAATGGACAGTAAATGTTTTTAATGCATGCTGAAAGGTCATTGCTTTCAACTACTGGCCCTCAAAAAGAGGGAAATCAGCAACTTTCCTTGCTAGCGACTCATCTGGACTAGCCTCACAAGTATTAAAAATGTTGTCTTTATCTGAAGGTGGGACCCTTCAGTCTTCGAGTGGTTGGCGTTGTTGGTATAACCTACCTCCTTCCCCAAGATGAGCGACCGCTGTGTCACCCAACAGTGGAAAGGTCGGTTTGGATGTTACATAAAATGTGCTTAATTCATATGTAAATTGAGGCTGTATGAGGACAAACCCATCCATCCATCCGTCCATATTGCTTATCCGTGGGGGCTGGAGCCAGTCCCAGCTGGCACTGGGTGCGGGTGAGGTACGCCTTAGTGTAGGGCCAAGATACACAAACCAATAACAATCCATGCCAATACGCCCACTTCACCACTGTACCACCTGCTACAACTCTGACAGTTTACACTGTTCCTTTCCCTGGTATTAAAAAAAAAAGCAAAATGATTTAATGTGTTCTTGGGAACTCTACACACCCTTTCTGTCTTGGGCTTGCACGTTGTGGGAAAAAAAAAGTCATGAGCATAGTAGAACAGTAATTTTAGCAAAACCGTAAATCATTTTCAATAAGTGAAATATTTAGCCTGAATGTTTGCTCTCAGCATTACTAACAAAGCAATATGAAAACTGAGCGGGTGGAAATCAAAGTAAATACTGTACATCTGCAAACGAGGGTGAAAATCTGCAGAATATTTCATATTGTTTATCATTATGCATTTAAACGTCTCTTATCATGCGTATGTTGTGAGTTCTGTTTGTCTCACAAACCTGCTTAGATGACATGCCCTGACAGGATTTTGACTGTTTGTTAAAATGCCAGTTTAGCAGGTTAATTTTGCTTATAACCTCCATAATAAAACAAGTCACAACTTTGCTGGCCCATAAAGGTATGCAAGTCAAAGTGCAGTTAAAGTTGTTTTGCACATCAATGTGACTGCTCAATAGGTGCTTTCACTTAAGATGTCTCTGGTTATGTTGTTACCTGTTGCAAACATGATCCTTTTAAACTGAAAATCTTTGTCAGCAGACATGTATTTCTGCTTTGAAGTCACATCAGTTCTTTTAGACCAAAAAATAAAAACACTTCTCAGATTGGATTAACCCATCAGCTAAAATCATTCACATTAACTGACTGATTGCAATGTAATGGCCTGTAAAAACACAAAGGGTCCCTTTTTGTAAATGACACCTGCCTAAATTACTTCCTTTGTTTCCATTACAGGGCATACAAATCCTGTGGACAAGGCGGACCACCACATGTGAAGATAGTGGTAGAGTGGGACAAAGAGACAAAGGACTAGTGAGTAAAAAGGATTCATATTTGCTGCACTTTTGCAATGTGCTTTATTTTATTTCCATCCAACTAAACAAAATAACAGACTTGGTTGCTGTAATCATCACTTGGAAGAATATATTACAGTTTTAAAAAACATTTGGAGACACTGAATACGTCAACATTTGTTTAAACATGGATAAGTTGGAAGAACAGGCTAAACCACTGGTTTAATAACTTGCAAACATTTGGTAAAAAAAAAAATGTACTGAAGTTAATTTATTAGCAGGCTGTCAAACAAGCTGGCTGAGTAAGCAATTATGTGGAAAGCACAACTGAAATGACAGGCCCAGCTTTAATTTAGAATACTTAACATTATGAAAGAATAAAGTTCATGCTGATACGTGACAGAAATTCAGCCACACATGGCTGCACCTTGGTCTGCTAATTTGGGACACAATTTTACAGTTGAAGGTGTGGCAATGTTTCAGTAGTATTAATGCCATCATTACAATGTGTACCATTACTGCCCCCCCCCGCCAAAAAAAAAAACAAACAAAACAACAACCCTATTGGGCCTTTTAAATATAAAATCACCAAATTATTCAGTACATTTTAATTAATCTAGAAGCAAATGAGAATAAATTTAAAACAGTAACATGTAAATCATTTAAATCATCTAAGACTTTACTATACTTTAAATACATGGCTGAACTGTTGGATGAATGTCTGACTTTATACTTCATACCTCACAGTCTGTTTGGTCACACTGAGGAGGAGTACATTCCTGATGCTGAGAGTGTGTATCTGCACAGAGAACATCATCATCAGCCGCAGGCCTGCACCCTTGCTCAGTGCTTTCAGCTCTACACTAAAGAAGAGCAGGTAACACCTTGACAAGAAATATAGCATAGTTACTGCAGTCAGCGATTTGACATTGGAAAATGAATATCAGATTTACTGTGACTCTTAATGCCATGTTTGGGGAAAAGAACTAGAAAGTCTTAGTGCAGACTTGCACGTACATTGTGGTTTAACTTGCCTGCGAATGTTCTGGTGGAGAATAGAGAACAGCAAGAGGAAAACTGACAGTGTGGTTGCGAGCACGTTCTTCGTGGCTGCTGCTTGAGCTGTGTGTCTGTTTCAGCTGGCTCCAGATGACGCCTGGCGCTGTCCCCACTGCAAGCAGTTGCAGCAGGGCCGCATCAAGCTCAGCCTGTGGACGCTGCCAGATGTGCTCATACTACATCTCAAGAGGTTCAGACAGGTACTTCAGCTCATTTAGATACTTTTTAAAGAAAAAATAAAAAAACAAACTGCAAAACGGGAACAGTTATCTGAGTGAGACAAATGGTCACTTGTTTTTACTGATTTAGCTGCTGAGTACTTTAAGTAGCAGGTAAACAGGAATTGCTCCTTAATAGCTGATCTGTTTTTGTGTCTTGTTTTCTTTCAGGAGGGGGACCGCAGGGTGAAGATGCAGAACATGGTGAGATTCCCATTGATGGGCATGGACATGGCACCTCATGTGGTTAAGAGGAGTCAAAGCAGCTGGAGTTTACCTTCCCATTGGTCGCCATGGAGAAGACCCTATGGCCTGGGAAGAAACCCAGACGACTACCTATACGACCTGTACGCTGTGTGCAACCACCATGGGAACATGCATGGCGGCCACTACACTGGTAATGCAATGAACTGAGGAGGCCCGATGATGGTGATCTTCCATTCATCATCAGTTTTTAACTCATTGTTCTCTTTTGGCTTTGTTCTTGCAGCTTACTGCAAGAACTCCATTGATGGTCAGTGGTACTGCTTTGATGACAGTGAGGTTTCAGCAGTAGCTGACGATGACGTGTGTCAGCAGACAGCCTATATACTGTTCTATCAGAGGAGGACTGCTATTCCATCCTGGTCGGCCAACAGCTCTGTTGCTGGTCAGCATTTCTTTCCTACTATCTGTCTGTATTCCCATGTTGTGATGAAGACTGGTGTGAAAGTCAAAACTTTTGCTTTCCATTGTTGTATAATGTATTGTTATTCCCAAAAGAAAAATGAAAAGGAGGTTGAAGTGTTTTATTGTTTTATTTACACAGGCTCCACCAGTTCATCTCTATGTGACCACTGGATCAACAGACTTCCTGGTAGCAGGCCTGCTAGCTTGGCCTCCGGAGCCTCATCCAGACGCACCTCTCTGGCTTCACTGGCTGAGTCAGTAGAGTTTCCAGGCGAACGCAGTGAGGATGATGGTGAGACAGCAGCTGAGATTCGATTTTTGTTTCTTTTTGCTGTGATGATACATCTGTCGGATTGTAGTTAATTTTATCAGTTCATTGCATGCACATAAACTCCTGTCATTTTCTTCACATTTTCAAGTCTATAGTTAGAAACTTTTTATCCTCAACAGAAATTCGGGAGACCAAAACCAATATAAAAAACTATATATTTGATGTAGTCCAGGACTTTTAGGCTTAAATGATGAAAGTGTACTACTCCTAAAATACTTCTTTTGGAACCAAAAGATGGCATGACAGCCTCCGGAGTTTGAAATCCCCCCTGCTGCACCACAAATTTTAAAACAATGGAATCAGACTCGCTGTAAGGACGACGAAGCAGAAAGTGTTTGTCCCAGAAAGTGACTGGGACAAACAAGACAACATGCTCAGCAGAGTGGGAAACCTTGAATTCCAAGGGAGTCCACATTGAGACAGATGCCGGCCTAGGCTGCTGTTTGTGGTTAATATAAATGTAGGTTTCATGTAACCATCCAGAATATGTGGTCCTAAAACTGCTGGCCAGGCAGACTGGTGTTTAATAGTGACTTTCACTGATTTCACCATTGATTGTGCATCCAAGTTGTGACAGACATATGCCAGCTTTTATCTGTATTTTTTTTTATTTAAAGCTTCTTTTTTACCATGTCATAAGAATTAAATTTTAGTAGTACTGAAATTGGTGTTGTAACCACTTACAAATAATATTATCTCTCATGTTTACTTTTTTTTTTTTTTTTTTTTTTTTAGGAGGGTTTTCTGTCCGCCCTTTCGTGAGGAGCATTCAGCGTCAGAGCTTGTCCTCAAGGTCATCCATCGCTAGTCCTTTAGCCTTGAGCGACAGTGGGATAAAACCATCTTGGTCTCTCTCTGCGAAGCTGCACATGAGATCCAACTCGCCATCTCGTTTCTCTCTGGACTCTCGATGTTCACCTCCTCTAGAGAGGATAGGGGAAGCCTGTGATGACAAGGTTTCCACGTCTTGCTTTGGCAGCTACAGTAGACATGAACGCTACTTTGGCAGCAGGACTTCATCCATGGTGGAAAGCAACTTCAGTGACCATGACAACAATAAACGCTTCGTAGACATGATGTACTGCAGGGCTCCCACTCCAGTGGAAAAGAAGAGCACGAAAAATGAGCCAACTGAAAACAACAACCAGATTACAGCTATAGACCAAAACATAATACCTGCCCAAGCAACTCCCGCGAAAGAACAGAAACGTAAGAGCAGCATCGTAGGATTAGTTTCAAAGGCAGAAAGCACGGGTTCCACAAAGAGCTCTGGCAAAGTAGAGCAAGAGAAAACTTGCAAAAAACGTTTGTGTTCAACCTATAAAACTGCTTCTGAGACATCTTCCAGCACACCCGTGAAAGGCAAGAAGGTGAGCAATACTAAAGAAAAGAGCGTAAATGCCAAGAAAAGCACTTCAACACCCAGTGGGACTCCTTCGAAAGCAAAGGAAGCAAGTCAGCCCCTCGAGGCTACGCCACACCACAAGTCCTGTGTCCGCTCCACACCACAGTCCTCAGCTTCTCCGTCACCAACTGCAAAGAAGAGTTCCAGTGCCACAGAGAAAAGTGCCACAGGTACTCGCAAACGTCTGGTCGAAAGGAGTTTCAGCAGAGATTCTATGCACACTAGCCCTCTGGTCGACAATCTCAGAGGCAGCTTGGGAGGTCGCTCTTCACTCTCTAAGAGTGGGGAAACTAACCGTCTTGAAAGAAGGTCTGTGAGAAGTTCCAGCAGCAGCTCTTCTGTCACGAGCCTGCGCTCACCAAGTGTGTCCACCAGAGACATACAGCGCAGCAGCAAATCAGAGGAAAAGGGATTGTCCTTCTTTAAGAGTGCCCTTCGGCAAAGGGAAAGCCGCCGGTCGGCTGACTTAGGAAAAAGCACTATGCTTGCCAAAAAGACCTCAGAGAGGACGTGCAAGCAAAATGGACAAGCGAAGGAGATCGCTGGAGACGCTTCGTCTTCGCAGACATCTGCAGAGACTCATGGAGGTGAGAAAAAGTCAGAGACAAAGGAGTCTTCCAAACCCCCCAGCTCTCTCGGCCGCTCTATTTTGAACGTAGGCAAGTCCAAGTCTTCCACTTCTGAAGTAAGTCTTAAGTCTCCCACAAACGGGAAGAAGCCGCTTGAAAGGATGGCATCTTCCCGAAAGCTGTCATCGAGCATGCAATCTCCTGCACGTACAACACAGAGGCCTCAATGATACAGTCATAGTAGTCAGATCGAACTTACACATTGCAGCTAATTTCTTTGTGCGTAAGTTTCAGTGAGCACCATGTGTATTTGTAAAGAGACAGATTTTTTGGCGTTATGGTTTTGTACACTTGCATAAAATTGAGGCTTTAGGTTTTGAATACTGGCAGCCAGCTTTTGAGTTTTTGTTTCTTTTACTGCATAAAAAAAAATCTGGACTCCTTTTGCATTTTTGGGTGCCAAGCACATGTCTGGTACGGAGCTACATAAGCATGCCGTATGCATTCAGCTGAACAGCGCAGCCTGTTTGGTTGTGCATACTTGAGGCCTGTATGACAGCTGACAGAAATCCCAACTGGAATCTTTGAAAAATATCCTGACAGAAAAACCTGATAAAAAATGCAGCAGCTTAAACACTAAACTATGATGGGATTGAGTAAAATGTTTTACCTTGTATGCATCAGTGATGCATAGCTTGAGAGTTTACGTTAAGATTTAAATACATTTTTCAGATTTAAAATGAAAATCAGCTGGTTGTTGAAGCTCAGACCTCAGATGTTTCTGATTTTAACGACAGTGACAGCAAAACCATAACATTAACTCTAGTCTCTTGACAAATACTGAAACAGACCTGATATGCTCAAACACACACACAATCGCAGTGAAAAGAGTTTCATTCCGAAATAGGAGTGGCTGAACATTCATCTTGGTTTTCAATCAATCAAAATGACCCTTGTTTTTCTACACACGTGCACACACTTTCTCCACTCACCTCATGTCACGAGTTAAAGGGGTAGCGAGTGGTTGTTTATTTTTTCTAAAGCCATGGAGAAAGGCTCAGAAGTAGCATCACATTATAACTTCAGAGTATCTGACGACGCGCAGCAGATTTATTTTTGTTTATGACTAAGACTTTTTCAGTAGAAATTTATTTTATTAGATTTCTTGTAGAAGCTGACATTTTTTCCTTCAAACAAAATGATGTTTTGGAATGAAACCCTTTAAATTCAAAGTGTATGAATACATTAATATGTATAAATGTATTCACACTCACACACACACACACACACACATACAGAATATGGACAGAGAGGGACGTACGTGTCTGTACAGATGTTGACATAAAGTATATAGTATATAATCCATTTCTTTTCAATGAGCAAGATGAAAATAATCTTAAGCGCCTTCAAATGCTGTACATGGAATCAAATAATTGCCTTTGGCAACATAGTAGTCTACTACTGTATGCATCACTGAGTAGGAATGTTGTGTTGTTTGCACTTTGTATAGATAAGATAGTTTTCTTTGACCCAGAACAGTTAATAATGCAATTATCTCATTTTTAATATGCTGTCTGTTCATAACTTCAAAACATATCGTAAAGTAGTGTACACGGGCCTTAGACTTGAAATGGTAAAAGGGTACATTCATCTCAATGTTTCAGGGGTCATTAAAAAAAAAAAATAAAAATATCACCCCTTCACTACACCTGGTGCTGTAACAGACCACTGCTCCTCTGGCACTGATATTTCTTAAATGAACTTATTTTCAGACGTTCAGAACTGTGACCCCCACAGACTTCAGTGACCTAGAAACCTGTTGGCATAACCTGTGGTACCTCAATGGAGAGGACAATATTTTTTTTATTCCCCCCCCCCCCCCCCCCTCCATCAGGCTGAAACAGAATATTCATAACGATCCATTTAGTTCATTGTCGAAGGCCTCTGATTTGTCCAAATGGTGACGTGTGGACAGAATGTTCCCACTGATCAGGCACTGCATGGCATTACCAGTGTTTCTGTGTATCGATAGACCAGAGATAGGTTGGTGTCACTTTGTCTTTACCGCTGTAGCCCGCCTGCAGTTGCGATATTCATACATCAGATACCAGCAACAACGTCTGTGCGTAATGAATGTGGATATGCCATTAAAAGCCAATCGTTAGCAAGCAGGTTTTACTTTAAGCATTAGCATAATCTTTGAATTACAGGTGACAGTATTTCTCTCCACTGTTTCTCTGTAGCATCTACCAGGTTTACATTGGTTCTCAGATGGTTTCCGTGGAAATACCACCCGAGTTAAAGGTCTAAGTATGTTATTTAAATGGTCGCAAGTCGAATGCAGCGTTTTCCCAAATTCTACCCAGCAGTGTTTTTATTTGATTTTTTTTTTTATTTTTAATAATGTGTTTGAAGCCAGAGCATCAAAAGTAACATTTAGCAAAACCTGCCAATAGTGATCAACTCAACAGTTCTTTGCGCATCCTCACAACATTTTTATCACTGTTCTGCACTGACTAAGTCTGCTGTTCTTAGGCGGTAATATAGATTTGTGGAAAAGTTACCTGCTGTTGGCCTGTGAGCTCATCACTTCACTGGCCAGCCACTTTGTGCAATTTCCATCCGAAATTTGTTGCGCCTGTTGGGTTCAAACTTTGACGGCCCACATGAATGACATACTTACTCTTTAAATATGGTCGTATTCCTGTAGCTGCTCTTTTTTACTTAACCTTGTGATCTATCAGGAACCTGTGTGTGGCACTTTGGGTCAAGGGAGGACAAATTCATGTAATTTTGGCTTTTGCCGTCTTGTTTGCCTGTTTTAAAATTCTATAATTAAGCTGTTGTGGCTTGTGTGTGTTTTGGAATTGAATCATGTCCTTACATTTGCTAGATTTGCATTTTGGATTGTTAATCCATTTATGTAGCCAAACCCCAGTGCATTACCTAGCGATGCCCCCTCATTTTTGACATTTTCATTTAGTTATTTGGGGACATTGGAAGCAACGGCCTGTAATACTGTATATTCCTTATAAAAACTGTTATGTAATTTGAGATCAAATTGTAACCAGCCAAATCTTTTCGGACATTTCCTCCCGTACGGGGCAGAAATCTGAAAGCTGCAGCACTCTTAAAAAGTTTCGATTGCAGCCATCACGTTCATGGGTTATGTTGTTTACAGCACGTACGATGAGACCCCAAAAGCAGGCAGCTCATTCAATAGTTGTTGAACCCAAATCCTTCAGATGGAGTACACCGCAGAGCTGAATGTCGATGGTATCACTTTGATCCTGTTCTGTGTTACAGGAAGCTGCTGTCATTCAGTGTCAGCAAAATAGTCGCTTTCAATCACCCAAAAAAAAAAAAATCCTTTAAATCAGTTTCTTTTATTTTGCCTTGGCCAGCGTAGTAGTGGTAAAGCAATAATCTAATAATCATCTCATCGTACGATGTTCATCAGTTACTTGATTGACCGAAGTCGAGTACTGCACTCCACGTGAGAGCTTTTCCTCGCAGTTAACCCAAAAATATCCCCTTTGAAAGACGATGTCATAAAGGATCAATGTCAAATGAAGCAAAACATTTCTTCTTTCTTCACTACAATCAATGCGTTTATTTATTAAACCTTTTAATTGCTAATATACAGTCAGTGTACAGAATTAAGAATTAATAAGGAATGCAGTATTGCATGAAAACACTAATGCATGTATTTCATTATCTATGCAAAAGTCTGCAGCTATGTACAGTAGAAAAACAGCATGGCCGGTATATTCTATCGCTTAATTTGCACACCATTCCAATATTTAGAAAGAGTAAATTTTATTCCATCTTGTAAATCAACATGAATATCTTTCCTATATGAAAATCTATTTAATGCCATAATTGCTTGTAGCATTTTACCATTTCGTCTTATTTTGTCCGCTTTCCTTCATTACTTAAATTTTTGATCTCTGCTGATTTGTGCTCTCTGGGTGCTCCTATCAAACTGGTAGGTTAATGTATTTTTGTTTTTGACAAGATGTTTAATATTTACTGTTGTACACCAGCAGAGATGACACTCTGGATACGATAATCTTGATGTGGTTACTGAATAGCCTCATGTATGTATGTATGTATGTATGTATGTATGTATGCATTGTGAAAAGGCCTTCCATGAATTCACTTCAGTGATAACACTTTGTCAGCCCCTGTTAAAATGTTGTCTGCTGCATCGAAGATGTGGTCAGTCTCTAAGATAAATATATAAAATATATATAGCCAAATGCAATAAAGAAAGATCGTACATTTATAGTTTTATATTACAATACATTATGAACAAGGACATGCCAACAATTTTTCTAGTATTTATGCCGCATCGTTTTAATCATGATGTGATTTTTTTTTTTTTTTTTTTTTAATAAACCATCTCTTTTTTTGACACAGGTTGCTTTTTTTTTTCTGAAAACTGGCAAAGTGGGTGTACATTAATCACGACTTGTTCACACAGGCTTCATACAAAAAGGAGAGAGTTCTGCTTTGACTTATTGTTAGGACGGCTGGTTGCATTTTTGTTTTGTTTTTTTTTTTGTTTTGTTTTTTTTTGTGTGTGTGTTTAACAGAGTCAGAAAAAGTTCCACTTTTTCAAGGTGAGAACATTAGTTGTTGATTTGATACGTCACACGTTTGAGTGAGTATTTTGCCACTGAATCAAAGTTGTAATGGCCCTGAAATCCCAAAATTTGAGCCACGGACGTAAGATTCTTCAGATACTTTATTACAGCAGCACAGGGGTGTCCTTTTCCAGTCGTGTGAGATTTTGGCTGACATACTTTAACTTTAGGGCTGATGCGTGAGGCTTTAGAGGACGTCTGTAAAAACATTAACACTATAAACAGCTGATACTGAAACTTTTCAGAAGCCTTAAACAAAACAAACTGTCGCTTAGTTTGTGTCTGGATGATAGAGAAACTAAAGAGCTGTGTTAGGAATGAATGTCATAAGTCTCATTATTATTTTTAACACTATTGTGCTAAATCCATAGCACATCTCTACTCCGACCTTTTAGTCTAGTCTTGTGCTTTTTTATGTATTATTCTTAAGGCATTTTGTAAAGTACAGTATGTTGCATTAATTGTGATTCTTTTTTTCTTTTTTTTCTCTATTCGTTGTTGTACCAGGTTCTTGAGGTAATTATTGACATCTGCATTGTCTGAACTGGCCTATTTCTTTTCTTTTTTTTTTTAATTCTTATATTTCACTTTAGGGCCTGTGTTCCAGCATTTGCCTGTTTTTTTGTTTGTTGTTGTTTTTTTTTAGTTTTTATTTTTTGTTTCAAGTTGCTCCGACTGTGTCAGTCTTCTATGTTAATTTATTTCTGTTTGTTATTATATATGCACTTTTAAATGTTTCTTTTTTTTTTTTCCTTTTATAATTCCTCTAAAAAGACAAATGTGTATATACTTTGTTGGTTTACCCATGCAAATACAAAATGAAAAATCTGATTAAAAATATTCAAAGTGCCTGTGTGGTTTGGAGTTGAACTTATTCTTACACTAGAGGGAGCTTTTCTCCAACACATTGTCCTCAGCGTCGCTCCACGCAGCTTTCAGGTTTTGGGTATCGGTGGTCAGTGGAGACTCAGCGATGCAGCATTAGGACAATAACAGAACGTTTCCGGTGTCACCAATGTGCGTAACGACTTAATACCGGGCTCAGTTTTCAGATCTGCAACTTGCCTGCCTCCATATAAACATGAATATTCTCACTGGCGTCACAAATTGTATTGGAGCAGCAGGACACATATGCTCTGAGTATCCCCGCTTATCTTATTTGGATCCACTTGATGCTGGGCAACCAAGAACATGAGCACACAAATCTGCTTATTGTCAGCGCCGCAGCAGACACTATTATCTGAGACCTCAAGGCTGTGCAGTACACGAGCGGCTCAACATTTCTGGGCAGGATTATTATTTCAATATTTTTTTGTTTTTTTTGTCCTGGCAGAACGGTACTGAAGTGCAGGAGCTGTGATGTGATGACAAACATTGTCTGAGTGGGTGAAGGTGTCCATCTGACATCATTTAACACCGGTGGTGGGGGGGGAATAACTGCTGAGGTGAAGAGCGGATGTCACATTATCGCCTTTATTGCTTTAATGAACAGTAAATATTCCACGTCACCTTCCTGAAACTAGATCATGCAGTTTTATCACTTTAAATTCATACAAGCGACAAAAGAGATGCGTTTCTTTCGAGCAGAGGGAATACAAAGTAATCTGACGAGAAAAAGGCAGCTGCTTATATTTACGTAGAATATTAGTTAAGTCAAATTCTAGTTTCTTCTATCTCCATATACGAAAAAGTTTGACAGCCATAGAAGTCAATCTGCAGAGTAACTGGTCACTATATCTGTCACATAAGTGCAGCTGATTTATAATGAAATGTAGAGTGACATGCCATGGAAATACTCCCACAGGCTGTCAAAGTAGAACTGATGCACTTAATCAAAACAGTCTTCTGAACAGTCTCCTCCTGATCCAGCAGTTTCTGAGTCGTTTTATTAATTCAAAATGATACAAAATGACCTTTGTAGAGGCCAGTAACTCCTTCCTTGTTATAGACGGCAGAAGAAGCTTTGCAGTCTGACTGATGGGTCAATGATGTAGGTGCATAACCTGCAGCAGTTGAAGTATTTCTTTTTGATTGCACAATAATTTCCCACTTGACATAACTGAACACTTTTAATTCGAGTGGCGATGGAAAGGAATTCATGTTCAGGTGAAAAAACAGATGTTGTTTTAAGAAGCAATAACAATTTCAATTTGAAATCCTCTGGCAAGATTATGAGCGTTTGATTTAATGGGCGTGTTGTTTTATGCCGCTACAAGAGGACATCCGGTCCTGCATTTGGCCAACGTCGACATTCTGAACCTTTGGACATTTCTCAGGAAGCAAATGAATCAGAGTCAGAACAGCTTCTAACTCCCCACTCACGATAATATCAGTCCCGCTACAGTACAGTGGAGTTACTTTAGCAATTCGCCTGTGGTTTTATCTCCTTTGTCCCCTCTTTTGACTCCACCCCAAGAGAGTGCAGGAAAATCAATAATAATTGATTTTAGAAGGCAAGAAAGGCAGGTTGGAATTCAAGGGAAGGAGCGGGGAAAGACAGAGACAGAGGGCTACTAGCAGGGAGGTGTGAGACCTTAAGTATAATATGCATGTGCTGGCACAGCTAAAGGTCACCAGCATGAACCTGTCTGTAACAACAGATTATAAAGTGTCTGGGCCTTACAATTACTGAGGTCTCACATAAAAAAAAAAAAGAATAACGGCAGCTGTGAACACTGGTGCCACCTCCTAACTGTAAGTAATTTTATTCCATAAAGAAAGACGGGTCGTGTAAAGACTCTACCCCTGTAGCAGGGCAATTATCGACGATTAGCTCATAAATAGTACAAGATGTGCTTGTTTTTCATGGCCCCTTCAAGTGGGCGATGACGCAGGGATTCTAAATCTGATGTAAAAATCTGCAGCCACACTACCGGAACAGTTTGTAGCAAGTTGAGCTTCATCGTATATAGAGGCGGCGGCCACTAACCCTAACCCTAACCCAACCTTCACAGGGTTTCTTTTGAAGCAGGACAAGACAGCGGCAGACTTCCACTACAGGGAGGAAAGCCTGTTTGATTTTTATTGCAGGATTCGTCCGGGGGTCCGGCGGGTCAACGCGGCTGACAGTTTGGAGATTGATAGCTGAGATCTTTCCCAGGCGGAACAGTGTTGGACAACATGAGCAGTGATCCACGGCACCAGTGGGGCTGGGTGGGGTGTATCCCTCAGCGAAGTGTGTGTGTGTGTGTGTGTGTGTGTGTGTGTGTGTGTGTGTGTGGTCTTTTGGCTGAAGGCCATGCGCCCCGTGTCATCAGGACTGCTGGATGCTCCTCAGTACCTGCAGACTGAGGCCCCTGCACCTGGAGACCCATCAATGGTTCAAAACCCGACCAATTTTATAGAAAATGGGAACTTGTTTTCTTTTTTTTTTAATCCTTTTTGCTTCCTTGTTTTTCTTTATTGACTTTTTATTATCCCCTCCTGTCATTTCCTTCCTTTCTTTATCTGGTGATTTCAGACAAAGCCAAATACACCAAGATCAGCACCAAGAGAAATTGTTGCTCATCCCGATTTCGATCAGAGCCATCCGAATGCTGAGTTGATTTTAATATAGATGTGCACACACGTGGACATCCAATCACAATGCTGTTACGCTGCTGCGCTGATTTCTCTTCTGTCATGAAAATAACACGCTTATATATAAAAAAAAAATAGCTCAGCATCACAATAGTAGTAATAGATTTTTAAAGTCGATATTTGTCACATATTCATCTGGGTCCAGTTTAGTGTGTGTGTGTGTGTGTGTGTGTGTGAGATGGGTGGGGAGGTTGGGTTGCATGGTTTCGCAGTCCCACTTTAGATTTCTCATAAATGTGAATGAATGATGAATTATTTGATGCCACTAGCATGTTTTCATGACATAAACATGATTGAATCATTACAAACTATAATATGATATGAATATATTTCTGAGCATTGTTGAGACAGTGGCTGAAGTTCTTAATAGAGGAGCAGAACATATGCTTTTCTCGGGGTGATGTGTTAATCCCAGCCATGGCAGTATGAATTAAATCTGATCTACTTGACCCGCATCAGACAGATGTAATGACCCTTCGTGCTGCTCAGCATATTTCCACTGACAGCACTTCCTGTTAATTTCTGCGTTTGGCCATATTCCCATCAAGGTAGATAAAACATGCGTGAACTTGTCAGCATGCAGGTCAACGCCCGAGCGCCTCTTTTGCATTTGTGTATTGTATGCATGGAATGTGTCATGGAGATCACACTTGTGATCCATTCACCCGGACTCCGGTTTGCCTTCCCCTGACGGATGCTGCAGAAAAAGCCTGCATGCCGCCACAGATGTATAAAATATCAGAAAAGAAGAAACAGACTTCAGAAGCGCACAGTTGGACAAAGTAGCAACAAGGCAGGGCAAATGTAGTTGGCTTTTTTTTTTTTTTTTTTTAACATTGCATGAGCGAGCATCATGAGCCGGGTGGGAAACAAAACTGTCACATTTGAAAGCAACAAGTTTTACTGCAGGATTAAGGAGGGAACACAAATCTGGAAATGGACCCAGTGGACCGTAAACGGGGATAATGGACTCACCAGCTCTCTCACACTTGGTAGGCTGTGCTGAAAAGCTGATAGATGTGTCTACCAGTCACTATCTGGCCATTTGAAAACCATTAAACCACCTCTGACCGAAGCTGTGGAGGTACCACACAGGAACACATGCAGCGGCCTGTCAAATAGCCAGTCGCTCACCAGCTGTCAGCCTCTGTCTGACTTTGTGTGATTATTCCTCTGACCAACATGTGTTTTCATTTTTATTTTTTATCCACTGGGAATGACCCATTACTGGATTAAATGGTAAAAAGACGAGAAACTGTGCCCGGCTCCTTATGTGATGCTTCTCTACAGGAACAAAAGGCTTGAAGGAACCATAATTTAAAGAGACTCTGCGCTCATGAATCCTCTTTATCATGATACATGGTTTCATGAGCACAGCGGCTAATATGAATATAAAACCAGATGCCCCCATAAGCTGTTTCACCATTATTTATTTATGAATGAATATTCTCCAACTGCTCTAATATGTCCTTGGGTTTATAGGGCAATGGTCTAATGTATTTGTTAAGCTTGGTCTGGGATTCTTTATTACCTGTCAAATTTGTGGAAGTAACACTTTATCATTCGGTTTTATTTCTGTTTGCACGTCTTAAAAGTGCGAAAGCAGTGGATGACAGCGGATGATGGCTGAGCCTGCTGTGGCACTAAGAGCCACATAAATGTTTTTATTATTATTATTATTATTACCTGCACTTTACCACGTTTTAAAAACCGTGATGAAAATTTGATGACTTGTGTCAAGAGCTCGGCTGTTATTTATCACACAGATATGTCTGTGAATCTGGCGTGTGATGCCTAAAACATGAGAAGGCTCCGTCCTTTAATGAGCCTGATGTAAATGCAGTCTCTCTCCACTCACATCATTTACGCCATAAACATAACCTCCAGCGCTGAAGGGGAGCGAACTGCTACCTTAATAGATTTTGTGATATATTTATCATTTTTATCCTACATCACCGCCACTGTTTGCTTGGAGAGGAACAACACGGCAGACACAGAGATTTGTTTGGATGAAAACAGGAATAAACTGTCTGCTACGATCGCTCATTTGTGTCCTTCCCATGCACCCTTGAAAGCCCTGAATTAAACAGAGGCGGCGTTCGAACCACTGACTGCCTCTGTTTCTCGACCTTTATGTACCATTTCTCCCTCGACGCGTGGTGAGCTTCAGATTGCATGTCAGCAATGTCGCCAAGTTGACACGCTCATGACAAGTTTAAGGAAAGAAAGTAGGAAAAGAAAGAGAAAGACATCATCTGCCGCTCTGCTAATTACCAGTAAAAGGACACCCTATCACATTCCCCCGACTTTCCTCTTCCCCAATGAGAATAACAATGAATCCAGCGGAATAAATTATAGATTGTCCTGCACTCTGACGAAAAATATGAGCGCTTGAGCACACAGTACACTTTTTTTTGTGTGTGTGTGACCATTTAAAGGCACTTTTAAGCTGTTTCCAGTATCCACAGAAACTGACTAATGAGTGGACTCACATTGCTGTAATGATTCAGCCAAGCGTTGGCTTTAACCAGAGCAACGCCCTCAACCCGAGCCCCGCTGCTGCTGCTGCTGCTGATGTGCGAGTGTGTGTGTGCTTTTCAATTCCCACCAGTCCCTGGCTGGCCTTCCAAACAGCCTTATTTCTGTGATGAGCAGCACCTTTGCTTTTTAATTCTGGTGTTTAAAATGCAAAGAAAAACAGCTCCAACTTCACCTTTGCAGCCAGAAATTCTCGAGACAAGCATCTGAGATGAAAATGCATAATTAAGCGATACATGGTTCTGTTTAAAACAAACATTTTCAGCGTCTCAGTGGATGACATGAAACAGAATTTCATATTGGAGATGAGTTTTCTTTTTCTTTTTCTTTTTTTTCTCCTGAAATTTAAGATGTGGGAAATTTTCATCCCTAGTGATAAGTAATGTATTACCTCTCATTCTACAGATTTCTGACCTCAATATGACAGCTTTTATCTTCTCCACAGAGCTGGAGTGTCCTAAAGAGTTCATTTAGAGATGAGATGAAGCCCTCAAGAGCTGGAGAGGATTCAGTGCAGTTAGCTCCTTCAGAGAAGTAAGAAAATGTCAGCCGTGACTTTGAGGCAAACTGGTTGAGTCTACCTCTATAATTATGATGTAAGGAAACACATTCATGAATAAAATATCACACTGTGCCTTAAGTATGTAAACTTTAAAACACAGTAGCTTCTCACGAGGAGCTTACAACTTCTATTTTCATGCATTTTTAATTGGTGGTAAAATAAAGAGAAGGGGAAAGAAAATAGACCCAAATGAACTCCAGAGAAAGTCTTTACATGTAATGCAGAGGCAATTTACAGCAATTTAGTGTGGCTGCAATACAGCAGCCTCCTCGGGCGCCTCCTTTATTTTCATAGAGCATCCAGTGACAGTAATGAATCATAGTTAAGACCGAACTGCAGTGTAAGCTTGTAGTTTATTAAACAGTCAGCAGCTCATTGCTTTTGATCCTTGGGAACGTCATTGTAATAGATTACGGTCCACCTCATTGATAGTTCTCTGACCAATTCCTCTCCTTCTCCTTCGTGTCGCAGACTTCATATTTCTTTCCCGGCGAGCTCGGAGGAAAAAGCAACAACAGCCAAACGCGTCCGAAAAGCCACGCTTTGGAATGTGAATGCAATGACCTTGGCTTGTGCTATATCCTTCTGAGTGTTGAGTCGCTTTGTGGCTGAAGGCAGGAATTTAATCACTTCTTGGGTTCTTTTTTCTCTGAAAAAGGTTCGCTGTAACAGTCTGCTGAAGGACGAGATATGTTTTGGAGAGAGTTATCAGGTCTTGCACAGAAGCAGAACCCTTTCACTTTCCCTCGAATGCATAGTTTATCATCAGATGAGTGATGCTTATATCTGCCGCTGACACCGGGCGCCATTTTTCCTAATGCGACACTGCCATTAACGGCGGAGCAGCCGGGGTCAGGACGGGGCTATGTTGTTTATTAGTGCGCCCAATACCATTGGTCAGATTTGAGACATCGGCCGCGCCTCCGCCGTCCATACTTCCGAGAAGATGGAAAATATTTTACTGTCAGATGACTGAAAGCCGGAAAATATGAATGCAGACGCCAATCAACACCTCAGCGGCGGGAGATTCACAGCAACGTTTAACCTCAGTAATTTACCATCGAGCAGGAACAGGTGGTGTCAGTACATTTCAGTGTCAGGACACAGGGATCAGGTGTGGCTCCATATTAACCTGAGACCATTCAGACCATTCATTCCTCTTAAAAAACACAAATGCATAAAAAATGCATGTGAGAGATGTGCTGAGGCCGCGACCTCCGTGTCCTCCGTCCTCTGTCAAAGCTGTCGCGCTGACTGCTAACCAGTCACTGTCTTTAACATTTCAATGACGGGAGTAAATTGTTC